>NC_080853.1:33554929-33857960 GCF_030435755.1 Ochotona princeps | reverse complement strand
TCTTTTATCTGATCCCTCCATTTCTTTTCAAGTGTAATAAAGAGTTAATAAAAGTAAGTCCGAAGAATCCATGAGACACACAAATGGGGTTGCAGCTTCCCAAGGCCAAGTTAGTTGTGCTATTGCAAAAACCTTATGGGCAATTATTTACTGCCTGTTTGTGAACTATCATGTCATGTCTATAATATGACAATTATGTTATTTTGAGGATAGTTTTAAAATCTCTTTCTTGCTTGCTTTCTCCCTCTCAAAATTCTAGCTCTTTACACTCACAGCAGCCTTTAGTCCAACGATTACCCAGCTCACAGTAGACGTTCTGGAAGTATCTACCATGGTGAAATTTCAGAATTTTTGCATGAGAAATATGTTAAATTTTTATGTTGACCTGATTGTAGTTTAAATGTATTGGTTTAAATGCTTTTCACTGAAATGATTTTCAGTTTTTCTTTTAAATAACCATTAGAAAATACAAATTCCATCCTTCTAGCTCACCTTGCGTTTTTTTATAGATGCCATTGGGTTTGTCATGTGGCTAGGTATGACCAGCGTTTTTGAAAACATGTGGTTCTAAATGTGGCAGAACATCTTCCTGTCTATTGTCCTCTCTGGGCTCCTGGTGGTTCAGCGACCAAAGACCCAGGCCACACAAGAATTGATTGCACACACACGATTCTCATGCTGGCCTTGCTCAGTGCTACCAGTCCTGTATGAATATCATTTTCCAACTTCTGCAACTTGTGACCAGTAGGAGCACTATTTTTGGTTTTCATCCTGCTCAACATGATTTCATTTCAGGGAATGTACAGGGAAATGAACTCCCTTGTGTCATGCAAGGACTGCCAGTCATGGTCATATATTAGCCTATGGGGGATCCACTGTTGTTTTTGGATATATGTTGTATGCTGCGAAATTTTGTTGAATTAATAAAGAGTGAACTCTTTTTTTTAAGATTTATTTATTTTTATTGCAAAGTCAGATATACAGAGAGGAGGAGAGACAGAGAGGGAGATCTTCCATCCAATGATTCACTCCCCAAGTGACCGCAACGGCGGTGCTGTGCCAATCTAGAGCCAGGAGCCAGGAACTTCCTCCAGGTCTCCCACGGGTGGGCGGGGGGCAGGGTCTTAAGGCTTTGGGCCATCCTCGACTGCCATCCCAGGCCACAAGCAGGGAGCTGGATGGGAAGTGGAACAGCTGGGACTAGAACCGGTGACCATACAGGATCCCTGGGCATGTTGACGCGAGGACTTCAGCCGTCAGGTCACCATGCTGGGCCCATAAACAGTGAACTCTAAGAGAAGGACTCCATGAATGCAAGTTTGTATGCTTTCCTCCTGTCAGTTGTGCCAAAATAGTGCTTCTCAAACCGGAATCTTTGGCTGCCTTTTCCTCATGCATGACCATCATAAAGTTAGCTCTGTTCCTGAGATGAGGAATATCTTACCTGTGATGAATTGCTTCCCCTGCATTCACCTGTATAAGCTGCCATTTTGGATTGCCCATAGCGCTGCAAACTCCTTTTCCCTTATGTCAGCACACATACTCCCTGAGACAGCAGCTTGAGGAACTTGGTGAAATTCTAAACCGTATCATGCAATTTCCCAAATTGACAACTTCCAGTCTTCACTACTGAACTCCAAGCAGAAGCCCAGTCTTTACTTACACTGACAAGGCTGTGCATGCTATGGCTGTTGCTTCTCTCTCTGCTTTCACAAAGAATTATTTCCGTTCCCTTGCAGAAAAGGAGTCCCTGACTTCCAAAGTGTGGTTTTTATTTCTAGAAGACATGAGCCTGAGTTCTGCCTTGGAGCCCTTCCCGTGTTCTCTGCTGTACCCATCTGCTTGCACTCTTGTGCCTTGACTCAGATATTCTTGTTGCTTTGGTCTCGGCTCCCATATTAGCTTGCAAATCAGTATGTTCATAACCCCACTCATGGCAAGTCATCAGTCTCATTCCTGTTTGCTGCTCTGTCTCTAACTGTGTTGCTCACATTCACTATGTGATTTGTTTGCTTGTTTACCATCTATTCCCTTCCTTTCCCTTGCAAATGTGCAGCCCAGTTGAGGATACATCTCAGGAGCTTTGTCCGTCTTATTCTTTGCAAAAGGAAGAGACTTTTTAAAGTCTATGGAATGGGCAATAGAAGATAAGTTTATTTGGGAGAAGAAACGTTAAATCCAAAAGTAATTTTTCACAGTATGTATTTTCCATTAGCTTTTCAAAGGCCCCTTATATACACGGATTTAAAAAACTATTTTTTTGCATCAAAATGATCTTTTTTTAATTCCACTTTCTATAAACTTTTTGAAGTACCTTCACATTACTAGCAATTAGGGAAGTACCTAAGTTTGGGTATATTGTGCACTCCAAACAATAATTTGTAAAATGAATGAAAACATAGGTAGCAATTAAATGGACAGAGTTGGACCTGCTTTTATACTCACAGGTTTCTCTTAGCAGTTTGAAGATGTGCATCCACTTCTATCCGTTCATCAGAAACAGATAAACTTTCTTACAAGAGATCTCCTATCAAATAATACTAATAATTGTGGGAAGGAGGTGTAGTGGTTTAAGTCGCACTGGAGAACGATAATGTACAGGTTGGAGGAGAATGAAGACTGGTTCTCTGCAGCCTTTCATTCTCCATTTAAAACACCCAGGGTGTGCATCTTTGTGTGCCAGGGACATTGTCTCAACACCCAGGGATGAAGAACATGCAGTCACTGTGCACTGATAGGTTAGTCTGTGTTTAAATGATTGCTAGCATTGTAAATTTCCTGCTGCTTGGCATGTCCCATAGAGTTAGCCACCAGCCACTCCTTGTCCGTCCTTCCTTCCTTCCTCCCTTCCTTCCTCCCTTCCTCCCTTCCTTCCTTCCTTCCTTCCTCCCTCCCTTCCTTCCTTCCCTTTTTTGTTCTTTAATATATATATATTTATAGACATCTATTTATTTAAATATTTACAGAGAGAGAAGGAGAGAGAGAGAGAGAGAGAGAGAGAGAGAGAGAGATCTTGCATCTGCTTGTTTGGGCTCCAAATAGCTGCAGCAGCTGGAACTGGGCTGCAGCAGCTGGGAACCAGGACTTTCTTTCGGACCTTTCACATCGGTGCAAGGACCCAAGGACTTGGGGCATCCTCTGCTGCTTTCTCAGGCACATTAGCCAGGAGCTGGATCAGAAGTGGAGTAGTCAGATTAAACTGATGCTCATATGGCATGCCAGCAATGAAAATGAAACCTCCAATTCCTCTGGTTGCCTTTTCAGTGGCGACTTGTCAAATGCGTGATACGCTCACAGCACCCAAAATTTCTCCTCCACTCTAACCTCGTGTGGTTTCTTTTGAGTTCTAAATTCTCTTTTTGTCCATTCCAACCTGAGAGGAAACAATAATGAAATTATGTAAGTAGGTTTATCTAAGATTACAAGGATACCTCATTTGACAAATGCTTTGAATAAGAGTTATAGATATTAAGCCACCTTTATACATCTTTTCAGTTAATGTAGCATGCATTTCATAATTTTATTAGATTTGCCATGCATTTTAAAAAGATATTTATTTATTTTGAAACTCAAAATTATGTAGAGAGTGTGAGAGATATAGAGGGATTTTCAGCCAGCTAATTCACTTCCCTAATGGCCACAGTGACCTGTACTGGGCCAAATGGAGCTGGAAGCTTACTCCAGGTCTCCCAAAGGGGTGGCAGGAGCCTAAACAGTTGGGCTTTTCTCACTGATTTTTGCAGGCCACAGAAGGGAGCTGGATCAAATGTAGGGCAGCCAGGACAGGAACCAGTGTCCATGTGGAATGCTGGTCTCATAAGAAGTGGTTTTACCCAATATACCACAACGTTGGCCCCATTTATCGTATTTTAAAGAGTCTCTGAATTAAGAAATCTCTTTTTCAGAGAAAGGAATTCTATCCTTTTATTAGTGTATGAGTTCGAAGTTAGAAACATCATATCAGTGCTACCCTATTGGGTGCCAGGAGAGTGTTAACAAGAAACAGATTGACAGTTACAAAATTCAACTCTATTTGCATAGTACTATTGAAACTTAGTGATATGTGCAGTCTGCTAATGTCAATGCTACTTTTGGATTCTTTTATACTTAGTACCTGCATTCTGTGTCTGCAGAAGCATTGTCTCTCCAAATCAGTGAACCACCTTTTCAAACATGGCCTGGCTGCTGTGTTCTTTCATTTCCAGAGATTTTGTATGCTCTTAACATCTGGAAATGAAGTCCCCCATGCGCAAATGAACCTGCCACTATTTTTGAGATTGCTGAAGAGGTAACCATGAAAGGCGTGTGGTTTTATCCAGATTCTTCGATGGAGAGAGCCAGTCCAGTTTCTAAGAAAAACAACAAGGTTTTTAGCTTCAGCATAGAGTCCAAGTTTAGCAATATTTTTCTTTTAAAACATAAATATAAAATAATACAAAATATAAAACAAAAATCTTGTTCTAGATAATGTCTGGTTCAGGCACAAAGAAAGCTTTAAGTTTAGGTATAGGCCCTGAAATGATTGATACACTTGAAAAATTCAACTACCTCTCAATTCAAAGAAAATTCAAAATCCTTGAAAATAAAGATTCTGTGGAAGAAAAAGAGACAAGCCTTCAAACACCTCCGTCATCTGTCCCCTCAGTGGCGTCAGTTTTGCTTTGTGTTTGATGGGTGCCAAAAGTGGAGCTGGCCTTCAGGCTATGAAAACTAAAGTAATAATAACAATAGAAATACAGGCTTAGTATGCATTCCCTGATGTGCATATACACATACACATACTTGTGTGTGCATATATATACATACACACATATGTATTTATAAGTGTTCTCATGATTATTTTGTATATTGGCTTAATCCTGAGAATGGAACTAAATAAGTTCCAATACTTATTTAGGTTATTTGTGGTTTCAGCATCTTCTTGTACCTCTGGCCAATTTATTCTCTTTTGCTGAAGGAACCTACATCAACCTGAGACTGAAACGAAGCCAATTTCTTCATTTCTCTATTAATTCCTATAAAAGTGCATCTGAAAAAAAAAAACAAAACAGTGACCCACACTGAGTCCCAGAGATGTTCTTCAGGACTGCTATCTAATCTGAGGTACGGCATTCATCTGTGACCTGATGGCCTTGGCCACCAGCGCTTCTAGCTGGATTCCTTGCCAAAGTCGGGCTTACCCTCACATGAAACTACCAACAAGGGCCCACTTGGGCATAGAACTAATTTAACCTCCTGTACACTTGATGAATGAAGAATTTCCTCTTGGGACTAAATTATAGGGCTTGTTGGAGTTGCTGTTTCGTGATCTGTTATTTGGAGGTAATTTTCCAAAAGAGCTGGAACACATGGCCATGAGCTAGAATAGGATTCACCATGAACAGCTGGCATGCTCTGGACAGCACAGTCCCCTGTATTCATCCTTTCCACTGGCCTCCCCTGCCTGTGCCCTGGTGTGTCCAGCAAGGAGGTCCAGCCAGCAGGGCTCAGCTTAGGCTGCATCTCTGCTCTCCTTCTCAACTAAACCACTAGGATGGCATCTGCCCATCTGCCTTGGCAGCGAGGTTGGCAGAAATATAACATCATGTCATAACATGACTAAAACAGGTGAACACGCCTTCCCCTCATCTTCCAATGAGGCTGATTACAACCTTCAGCCAAATTCCACCTTACCCCCTCTGTGGCTGACTGAAGATAAGCTTCTGATCTTTCTTTGGCTTTTTGAACTGTTGGAAGCTGTGTAAACACAAGTGCAAGTTAGTCAGATTCTATTTGACCCAAGACCTGCTGAGTGCAAAAGAGATTACATTGGAAAAGTCTCTTGTCTAATTAAGCAATGGTGACCTGCTGAAGGGTGCTTGCTGATGAGGTCAAATAGCAACGTGTTTTTAAGGTTGACTTGTTGCAGCTGGTCATTTGCAGATAAATAAAGAGCGGCGATTTTTAGTAAGGCCAAACAGCTTTCCTATCATAGAACTCTTGCATTTTGATGCATCTCTGAATGTTTCATGCCAGTTTCAGTACAGAAATTCTCACCACCAGTGACAATGAGGGGTTTTGTGATAGCAGTATATATTTTTTAAGCTCTTTGCACAGAGGGATCCCTTCCAAACCCTGAAAGTCAGAAGGAGATCGCTTTGAAAACTAATGATTGGATGGGTATGGTGGTGAGGGTGGGTCAGCAAGCCACAGAAAAACAGAAGTGGACCAAATAAGTTAGAGCAATTGTGACCAACTTATTGAACATTCATAAGATAGGTACTGTTGATGGATATTTTTGTGGGTTTTTTTTTTTAAAAAAGATTTATTTATGTATTTTAAAGGCAGAGGAATGTAGAGGGGAGAAGAGAGGAATGGAGAGGAAAAAAGAGAGAGAGAAAGATATCTTTTATCTGCTGGGTTATTTCTCACAATGACCTCGACATGGGTGCTGGACCTAGCAAGATCAGGAGCCAGGAGCTGCATCTGGGCCTCAAGTATCTGGACCATCTTTTGTTGTCTTTCCAGATGCATCAGTAGGAAGTTGGACCAGAAGTACAGCAGCTGGGATTCCAGCCAATGTTTCAGCATGGTATTTTGGAGCCAGATATGATATGTCAGGATTGCAAGTTATGGCTTCACCCACTGTGCCATAACAACAAGGTCTTTCATCTTTCAGGTCCTTAACATCATTCTCACTGTAAAAAACCCTAAAGCCCAAATCAATCAGTCACTTTTACAAGGCCAAAGATCTAGGTAATGACACTATGTCCACTTCAAGGTTTGCCTAGTCCAAGGAAATTCACTACTTCCTGACACATTAGGAAGCTACCAGAGGCCTTCAGTGGCGGAAGGGATCAAACTTTGATGGACACAGATTGTGTGTTCAGCTAATAAAAACAAAGATAAGAACTTTAGAACCTTGAGAAGTTATCCAAGAAACACTCTCCTTCATTATCATGCCCCTGTAGGCTTCCCCCAAGCCTCTGTATGGAACTGATGTTTCAAGTACCACAAGCATTTGTTTCCTGGAGTTTTGGGAAAATGTATATAAAATTCCTCTTAGTACCATCCATTTCCCAAAATTCAGCTCAGGTGTTTTGACTGTTTGAGTTCCTCAAATGTCCGGCCGTCATGAAGAGCTCACTGGAATCCTTAGCAGTAAAACACATGGATGTGGTTTTGTTGGAAAATTTGCATCTGACACAGTTGCCTCTCCCTTTAAGCCTTGCATTAAAAGTCTCAGGCCAAGCCATTCCTGAAGTCTTGCCATCATCTATAGCTACGTGCACATGTGTCTGGAAATAGGAAAGATGCTGGGTCATGCTGATTTTGTCCAAATACTGACTCAGCTGTTCGTGATCTCCCTCTTTATTCCACTGAAATAATTTGAGAATGTTTTAGGTACTTTCAAACTAAAACACTTAAGAGTTCAAGAATTAATGTCTAGTTAATCCACAGATGCAGTCAATGGTGGAGTAAGATCACAACGTTCCTCTCTGTCTTTAAAGCCATTATTTTACATGAGAGCACATGACTTTCTGGGGTTTAAAATAACTTGTTAAAAGGGAAGCCACACCTTTTCATCAAGGCTTTTTTATTTTTCTTTGAAATCAAAGAATGGAGTGTGACAATTCTAAGGTCACACCAACTGTAAAATCTTTCAACAGGTCTCCTATCTTTTATTTTATAGATTGATTACATAAAAATCACATGCATTTCTATTAAGAAATAATTTTATGTAAGAAAATGATATAAACTCTCTAATGAATAAAACTTCAGAAAAAAAGCTGCATAGTGCCTGACATGTGTTTCTCTTGGGACATTTTGAGCCACTGCCCTACTTTCAACTGGATGTAAAATAATTTTCTGCAAATATTAATAACATGAACAAGCTCACAATTCTCATGGATTAGTTAGGCTATTGAAAATCCCCTTGTTCTTCTAATATTTTTTTTTCTAATCAGATAGCCTAATTCTGGATACGGATTTTCACTGTTGTCATAATCCCTCCCAGGTTTCTGCCTTCCACTTTAAATCGTGAGTTCAAAAACTAAACACAGCTCCAGCATCAAGGTCACAGGGACTCTAAATTCAAATGAAAGTTCATAGGAGGACACTTGGCCAAGGGTCTAGCTGCCACTTGGTGCACTTGGCCAAAGGTCCAGCTGCCAATTGGTCCACTTGCGTCCTATTTGCAAGTACTTCTGAGTCTCTTCTTCAATCTGGATTCCAGCTTTTCCCCAATGCATGACTGGGGAGATGGCAGGTTGATGGCTTAGGTGGCACAGTCCCTTCCTCCCACCTGAGTGAGTTGGCTTGAGTTTCAACCTGGTCCAGCCTGGTTTGTAAGGGTATTTGAGATGTCAATCAGTGAATGGGGGTTCTTTCTCTCTCAGTCTCTCTCTTTTCCAAATAAATATTTTTTAAAACAGAAAATTCACTCCTTATTCATGTTGTATTCATTTGCAGACTGAGGAAAACTGTGATAAAATTACTTAGTTTCCTTAGAGGTAACTTTTTGTTTGACAACTACCCCTTCCCAAGGAAGGACGGAAAAAAAATAGTGTATATCTGAAATGTTGGGATATATCATACACATTTCCAAGCCAATAATAATCTGGCTGACCTTTCTAGGATTTTGGAGTATATAGAGAACTTTCATATCATTTATCTCATTGATTCCACTTTTCAACCCTAGGATGTTGATATTATTTTCTTCTTTTTAGAGAGTAGTATTAGGATTAGAGATTAAGTGATTTCCTCCAATCTCCTCAGTTTCTTCAATAGTGGGACTGTTTGCTCCATTCAAGTTTTCTTATCTGAGTTCAGACTTTTTATGGTTCCAAATGGCTTATTCTGTATTTGAAGACTGTTTGAAAAGAAGAGTTGGGGTTTGAATGTTCCCATGTTGTTTCTTTTCTCTAGGTTAAAGTAAGCTGATTTTCTAAACATCTGAGAATGGCTTGTGATGTTTTCTGTTCCTAGTTATCCTATCTGGGAACCACAGGAATTTTGATTTTCCTGACCATTTGTCCTCCATCAGGCCCAAATGTATAAAGGACATTATTTTTATGTGCCAATGATTGCAGTATTTGCATGTGCAAATCATGTAATTACTTAACTACCCAAATTGTGCATGCAACATAGGTAATTATGAACTTAGAAAATTGCTTTAAGAATCTGACCCTGGAAAAATTATGATAGCAGAAAATGAGTGTTTCAGTGGAAATTTCTTGCAAGGCTGATTTTGTTGTTGTCATTCTTGTGTAGTAAAAATCTCAGTCAAGATGCTTAAAGTAGCTTTCTTTGCCTCGGTTGAGACATCTGAAGAATGAAAATAATATTTGCATTCCCTCCTGCCAGTGGGTTGTATAAAGGGAATTGAGACAATGCACACAAGTAACGTGGGAGAGATGTCAGGGAATGGCCATTGGGCCGACCAGTTCAGATGCTGGTGACAATGCCTTGTCCCATATTAGAATGTCTGGGATGGAGTCCTAAATCCACATCTACTAATGTATACTCTGGGAGACAGCAGTGATAGTGCAGCTAACTGAGTTCCTCCCACCCAGCTGGGAAATCTGCACTGACTTCCTAGCTCACTGCTTTGGCTAATGCGGCCATCTGGGGAGAATCTCTGCCTGCCCCACTCTCTCAAATATATAATTTTCAAATGTCAACGCGTTCAAAAGAGAACTCATTATCCTCTGCTTTTGGAATAGAGGTTAATATTTGATCGGAATCCTCATCAGTTATACAGAGGCTGTGTGTCTAATGCTGCCCTCTGTAATTATATTTCATATGTCTTCCTCTATGGCAATCAAATAAAACGTGTGAAAAAATATAGTAACATGACTATTTTCTATCTCTGATATGTGTAGTGATTTCTCACTTAGATCTCCCAATAATTCTATGTAACATTAAGAGGAGGAAAGACTGAGTGCCTAGATGAGACGTAAAACTTCTAAGTTGAGAAGGCTTATACCAGTTACATGAGTGTTTAAAACAGAGATTGAAAATTTAGTGCCAGGGTTTCTGGTTCTAATTCTTCCTCTTGAAAATTTAACTCTCCTATCAGAGAAAGCATAATGCTTTACCATTGTTAGTTATAAACTAAATGTTTCTGGAGATGAACATGTCTTGGATGAATTTACACACTGCTATTGAGTTTTAAATATGATCAAACCTTGCTAAGAAAGACTACATTCAGCAGTATGGAGGCTTTTAAATCTTACTGAAGAGAACAGAACTGTTCACTACAACAATGCTGACACAGTTTCTAGAAATATGTTCTCCTTAGGTTCCTAAGCTGTTAGGCTATCTTGGGAGTTCTAAGGAGTGTGACAGAGGGGAGGAATTTGATGTCTTCATATCCAAACGGTGTTTAGAAAGTGATTCTAAGAATGTGTGGCAAGAATGGGGTTTCAGTGGCTGAGTCAGACCCTGCATGCTGTTTTCTGACCCAGGGGATTGTCAACTTCCTTAGCATAGATACCTTCAAACAGAATAGACCAAGACACACTGCGGACTCTGAATGAGAGTGTCTTGGGAGGACAGGACCACAGAGTCATCCACATGCCATGACTTGGCAGGAAATGGACTCATCACCTTCTCAGAGTCACAGTATGTCTGCAGTTGTGTTTATTCGAGTAAAACAAACAATCATTAGCATGATTCATATTTTTCCCAGCTTTAGGAAAGGAGAGATAATTTACTATTATCTTCCTCAAACTTTTACCTCATTTATAAGAGGATGAGTGTGTTTATACTGATTTCATAAGCATTGACCAGGTGCCCACCCTCATGCTAAATATAAATCCATGCCTTATTTAATACAGCTGCCATAGAAATTCAGGGAGTTAGGCATGAGGCCAATCTGACAGCACAGAGCTGATGACTGACTTTACATGACACTGGAATCCTGGCAAGTTACAGTTCACCAGGATACATCATCTCAAGCTGTAGTATCCATCAGGTGGTGGCTGAGCACTTGAAGGTGGTGAATATTTTCATTATGTTAGGTATAAAATTCACATTGGTTTTCACAGACTTGATATGAAAGGTCAATGCATAGTATATTTTAGTATCTGCATATTAATTTATGATAAAATGATATACCATATGTTGGATTGTGAAAAATATTCTAATAAAATTGATTTGCTTTGGTTTTTGTTAATTTTATAATAGTGATTTTATATTAGTTAAAATGAAGAAGATTTTAAATGATATATACAAGAACAAGTATATGGGGGACAAGTTCATGGGGGAAGGGACATTGCAAAAAAAAAATTGCCTGGCTTTCAAAAACTTCTGCATGAGAATAAACCTCTGTTAATTTTTCTCTCCACAAACTGTTTGGAAAGTCCTTTAATTCTATTTTTATTAGAGAGTGCTGATCTGAAGCTTGCCTACCTTCAGTTTGTTTAAAATATGTATTTTTTTAAAAAATTGTGTAATTGAAAAGCAGAGAGAGAGAGAGAGAGAGAGAGAGAGAGAGAGAAAGGTAGAAGAGGTTCCCCGTCTGTTGGTTCCCTCCAAACATGTCCACAATAGCCAGGGCTGAACCAGGCTGAAATCAAGAGTCTGGTATTCCATCCAGGTTGCTCATGTGGGTGCCTGGGGTTCAAACACTTTATTCATCATCTGCTTCGTCCTAGGACACATTAGCGGAAGTTGGTTTGAAGTGGAGAGCTATGGCTCCAATATACTCCCTGCTAAGCGATGTGTGTCCCAAGCAATGAATTAACGCATGTGCCAAAGTGCTTGCTCTGGTGTAGACCTTTCAGGAGCCAATTTACATGGGAAAGAAAATTTATTGTTTTTTATATAAATGGTCTCCCAGTGATCAGGGGAAAAAATGGGGCCAAGCCTGGCACGGTGGCCTAGAAGCTAAAGTCCTCGCCTCGAATGCGCCAGGACCCCATATGGGTGCCAGTTCCAATCCTGACAGCCCCACTTCCAATCTAGCTCCCTGCTTGTGGCCTGGGAAAGCAGTTGAGGACAATCCTAAGACTTGGGACCCTGCACCCGCGTGGGAGACCTGGAGGAAGCTCCAGTATTGCAGCTGCTTGGAGAGTGAATCAACGGACAGAAGATGCTTCTCTCTGTTTCTCCTCTTCTCTGTATATCTCACTTTCTAATAAAAATTGATAAACATTTAAAAGAAAAAAAAATACAAGGAGGGCCCAGCATAGTACCCTAGTGGATAAAGTCCTTGCCTTGCACATGCCTGGATCCAGCTGCTCCACTTCCCATCCAGCTCCCTGCTGGTGGCCTGGAAAAGCAGTTGAAGATGGCCCAAAGCCTTGGGACCCTGCATCCACATGGGAGACCTGGAAGAAACCCTTGGCTCTTGGCTTCAGATCAGATCAGCTTCAGTGTGATGGCCACTTGGGGAGTGAATCATCGGATGGAAGAGCTTCCTCTCTGTCTCTCTTCCTGTCTGTCTGTATATATCTGACTTTGCAATAAAAATAAATATATCTTTAAAAAAATTGGGACCAATACTATTCCTCGCTCTTCCACAACCTCCCGACCCAGTTCTTTAATAAAACAGTTGAACAATAGTCTAGCAGTGTCAAAACATAGAAATAATAAAACAAAATTATTTAGAAAAGTAGTAAATCAAAATTTTGGAAAATGGTGAGAGAAAAATTAGAAGCCTTGAAAAATTCCTGAGTAGTTAGCATTATTGTAAATTAAAAAAACACAACTTACACAAAACAAAAACAAAGGGACTTTTATGATATTAACATCTGTTTAGTTATGTTGACTTTAAAGCAAATTTCACATAAACGATTATTAGAAGTCGAGATTCTATTGGGGGATCCGTGCTTGACAACTGCTCATCATCTTAACCATGAAGATGATAGAATGAAATGAACAATGTTAGTTTTTAGTTAAACAGTTCATTTCTATAATCATAATAAAACATATATATTTTTAAAGCCATCAATTCAAAAACTGGAATAAAATTTTTAATTTTTGTGTAGTTACCCTTTAGAGTAAAAACCTGAGTCTGTTAATTTTACCTAAATATTTGTGTTTAATTTTGTTCTAAGACCAAGGGAAGCCGCCTAATTTATGGATTACAGTCTTTGCAAGAGTGCTTGAATTTCTGCACCTGCTATCTATCATTGGATCCTTTCCTTGGTGAGAAAAGGAGAAAAATGATTTACTGAAAAAAATATTTTCACTCCTTTTTAGTTGTTGTTTTCTTTTAAAGATGTATTCTTTATTTTTTACTGGAAAGTCAGAGTTATGAGAGAGAGGGACAGACATCAAACTTCCATCGGCTAGCTCACTCCCCAGATGTCCGCAATAGTCAGAGCTGACATGGTCCAAAGCTGGGAGCCAGGAGTCTCTTCTAGGCCTCCTTCACGGACGCAGGGGACCAAGGGCTTTGGCCATCCTCTGCTGCCATCCAACGCCATTAGCTAGGAGCTGGGTAGGAAGTAGAGCGGCTGGGACTCAAACTGGTGACCACATGAGATGCAGGCAGAGGAATAGCTTACTATGCTACCATGCTGGTCCAATCAAAACTTTTTAAAAGCAGGATTTGAAGCTGGTTGATAAAGAGAAGCAAAGTACAGTGGGCAAATCATTACAATGGTGCTAAATACAAAGTCTTTTATTATACTTGTAACCGAAGTAAAAAAAAAAAAACAACCAAATCAAACTTACACAGCTTACAACTGCATTAAGAATCACAATATAAATCAATTGTTATCTTTAAATGTACTTAAATCCCATGATTAGTATTGTTACCAATAGTAGTAATCTTACAAGATGATGTTAATGAGCACCTTTTATGGACCCACTGTGAATGCCTCCCTTTTCATGATTTCATCATCCTACAGTGCTAATCGTATCAGAAACCCCAGCACTGCTGGTCGATGAAGCCAGCACAAGGCATCCATTATAAATGTAGCTGTGAACCCTACCATTCAGGTAGCTACCAAATGGCACTTGTCATTCCTTATGTAGTGTATGTACAGAGAATGAAATCATATCAAAGTCATAATCATCTTTTCAAATGATAAATCTTTGTGTTCCTAAATACAATCCAAACGTTTCTTTGAAGAGAAGCGTCTCTAGAAGAGGTTTCCCTTTACCTGCGGATGAATACCAGCGGCAATGCTGCTGCTTTACGGCTCCAGCTGCTTGGTTCTGACTTGCTGCAGTAAGGAGTCACACAGAACAAATAGAGGGATTAGACCCCGGGAGTCTGCTTTAAACTTTAGTCACATGTGAATTATGACTGTTGCAAATAATTCCACCCACTTGCCTGAGAAACACTTGATGCCACTACCCAAAGGTACAGGCCTGGTCTGCTGTGTCCTGCCACCCGAGGGTGCAGGCCTGGTCTGCTAAGTTGCTGGCTTTTGTGTGCGTTCTAGGGTTTTTCTGAACTGAACATTTACACCAAAGGTCTAGTCATCCGTATAACTGCTATGTTGAGACTGTAATGAGGGGCCTGTGTTGGTGGCATATTGAGCTGAGCTGCTGCCTGCTATGCCAGCATCCCATATGGGTGCTGCTTAGAGCCTTGGGCTTTCCACGTCACAATCAGCTCCCTGCTAATGCTTCTGGGAAAACAACAGAGGATGGTCCAAGCATCTGGGACCCTGCACGCACATAACAGACCAGATGGCAATCTAGGCTCCTGGCTTCCTCCTGGCACTTGGTTGTTGTGTTCATTTGGGGAGTGAACCAGGGGATGAGACATCTCTTTCCATCTCCCTCTCTCCATCTCCCTCTCTCTCTCTCTGTCTCCCCCCCTACCTCTCTACAACTCGGCCTTTCAAATAAATAAATATACATGTATGTATTTTAAAAAGACAGAACTAAAATTGTTTTGACAATTTGGAACTATTTACAAAAAAATAAAATAAAGCTTGTGGATGTTAAGCTGAGCATACCGAAGGCCAAGGCAAGAAAACTGGACTCAGCACATAGGAGTGAAGTGCTGAGCCAACGGGTCTCTAGGTTAATTGGCATGTGTAGGAAGCAGTCTGAACACACCTGCTTTTGTCTGTATTTTTCAAACAAATCAGTTTGCTCAATCATCTTATCTTACCCCAGGGAAATACATCCATCCTTTCCTGAGACATTGTTCAACGTCTTTCCCCCACCTCATCTTTGCCATTTAATTATATACAGAGGTTCTCATGTACACACATTCAGGTCACTGTGCTTGAGGAAACATCGCATACAAAACCGAGGTTAGGCGGTGTGTAGTTTTGACAGTGCATGCTTGCACTGGCTTCAAGTTTTTCCATAACAAGCGTGATCGCCCCCTACAGATTTGATGTGCACAAGACAGCTCCTTCAGGGCTTCAGGCCACCTGAGTGCATGGATTCATTTCAGAAGGCTTGCAAAAATGGGTGGATAGCCCCAACACCTAGATTGTTTTAATCTTTATGACATGCCATTTTCCTTCTTTTTCAAGTTCCTGAAGAATGTGTCAGATTTTCGATTGTTTGCTTTTTGTCATTTTTTTTCCTGGAAATTTTGGCTGGATAAACCACAGAGAAACTGATGGTGTCCTGGCACAAGATACTAAACCCTCACCTTACAACCACCAGGATCCCATATGGGCACCGGTTAACATCCCAGCTTCATATCCCGGCTACTCCACTTCACATCCAGCTCCCTGCCTGTGACCTAGGAAAGCCATCAAGGATGGCCCAAAGTCTTGGGACCTTATATCCGCAAAGGAGACTCAGAAGAAACTCCTGGCTCCTGGCTTTGCATCAGCTCAGCTCTAGTCACTGAAGCTACTTGGAGAGTGAACCAGCAGACACAAGGTCTTTCTCTCTGTATCTCTTTCTCTTTGTAAGTCTGTCTTTCCAATAAAAATAAATATTACAAATTAATAATAAATTTTTAAAAGTTAAAAAAAAACAAAAACGAAACAAAACGGGAACAATAGGCCTGTGTTGAGGAGGCTCACACATACTTCAGTGAGTTGATTTTATGGAGGTCTAGTGGGTCAGCAAGCTGTTGCCCAAAGCAAGCTGAAGGTGGTAAACTGTTCAAGTGGAGCTCCGTTGGTAACAATGGGCTTCTGGAAGGTGACTCTCAGATCTTCAGAAATTTTCTTGCCACCTCACCTTGTGTGAGTACTCCTGGTGAGTAACACAGCACACTGTGTGTGTTTGTTGTTGTTACTCGACAATTCTTTGGAGAAAAATTGAAAGTTCCTCATATAAAATAAACGAATACACTTTCACTTTTATGCTGTGTATCAATTCCAAAGAAGTCACACTTTCTTTCATTTTCGTCAGGCAATCGTTATGTATGGAGCGAGGGAAGCTGTTAAATGCGATGATTAATGCCTCGGGAGACATAAATCGTGAAGAGTCTATAACATTCACAGAGCAGGAAGAAATGCACTTTGTAGGGAGAGAGGAGGGGGGATCTAGCAACAGATGGAAGTGGAGACAGAGAGAGAGGATGCTCCCAAGCACATGGATGCAGAAGGGGATATACTCTGCCAGCATTCTAGCTGGTATCCCTGGCAGGTGTCTTCAGGAATCAGGTAGGCACAACTAATTGTTAAACACTACAATTCAGTAAGTAGGAATCAAGCTGCTGATCCAATCATCTTTATCAGTTTAATGAAAAGTTCAGGACAACTGCTATTTAGCTTCAGGTTGATACACTCAGAATTCTATGTATTTATAGCAAACTTGGGGAGGGCTTGATAAAATGTGGAGGTAACAGAGAAAATTGTAGTTTATGAAGTCCTAAACATTTTGGAATTTCTTATTTTCACTGTCTAAGCAATATGGTCTAATAATGAAGAATTATTTAAATGTTTTAGAAAAAAAGTCCTAGGCAATGGTTCCTGGGATGTGGGTGGATGAATAAAGATAGCAGTCTTTAAATCAGTCATGAAGATTGGGGCTGGCGTGTGGTGGCAGAGTGAGCAAATCCCCCATGGGCATTCTATATGGGTGCTGATTTGTGTCTAGGCTGCTCCATTTCCAATTCAGCTCCCTGCTAATGGCCTGAGAAAGCAATGGAGGATGGCCCAAGGTTTTTGTCTCTTGCACCCACCTGAGACACCTGGAAAAAAATCTCCTGACTCCCAGCTTCAGACCAGCTCAGCTCTGGCTTTTGTGGTCATCTGGGGAGTAATTCAGCAGATGCAAGATCTTTTTCTCTCCCCTTCTCTTTATAAATCTGCTTTTCAAATATAAGAAAAGAGATTATGAAGCATAACAACATATTTTAAAGATTTCGTTTATAGTGTATACAAAGTAATATGTAATAAAGACTACAAATGTAATATTGATATAAATTATATATATATATAAATTAAGAAGCTCTTTAGTAGAAATCACTGACACAGTGATCAAAGTAACTTGCTGAAAATGTAAGTATAACAAACCAGTTTCAACTTTTTGCAATCAAATTCACTGGGACTGTTAAAAAGAGTAATGGCCCATGGCAATGAACACACTAGATAGAATGCTCACATTATGTTTGAGGAAATGATTTGGTAATGACTGTCAAATGTTCAGAATTTGATTCTTTTAATTTGGCTCAATAAAATAATTGCAAAAAAAAAAAAAACATAGGCATTTGCAAAAGGAAACCCAAACCAACCTAACTACAGGGAAGTGACTACAGAGAACCGTTCCATTGATTTGAACAAGTAATAATTTTAGAATATAAAAGATGTGAAAACACAGACTTCATGCTGATTTTTTTAGTACAAATATAGCTCCAAAGACAGCCCTCAAAGTGTGGCTGTGGAGGATGTGGACGGAGCAGAGAAACCCTGGAAATACAGAAGTTATCTCTGAGCAAAGGTGAAAGAGGAGCTTTTATTTTCATCCTTGTGTCTCAGGGTCACTTCTAAATCCTACAAAGTTCATGTGTTACTCGTGTAATTAGAAAATGGGCACTCTGCAATGCATTCCAGATCGATTTTGCCCGTTTATAAGTCTGTCCTCTAGCCCTCTGCCCACCCTCACCATCTATCTCACGTTAGCTGTAGAACAGTGTGTGAGTCACATTCCAAACACAATCAACACAAGAGAAAGGTGAAGGCAGGTGATATTGGACATTACCACAATGTCATCTAACCCTTATCTGCCTTGCTTTTCCCTATTTTCAAAATCTGATTTTTTTTTTTTTTTTCTGTGATTGCTTGCCTCTCTGGTCAAACGTTGCACTCATATTTCTTTCCAAGTCCCCAAGTCTTCAGTTTGCTGGAGATTGGCCACTAGATCCTTCGAGGCCAGAGACTTCATCTACAACACAGAAATTGGGGAAAGAATCACTGAACATCAGCCTAGTGCTCTGAGCACTTCTTTTGCTGTCACTCCACAATTCTTTAACTTTCCTCATCGCGTCAAGCAGCTCCACCTGCTGGTGCGTGCCTGTGTTTTTTGTGATCTGCACCCTTGCCTTAACCTCCTTATCATATTTTCATAGTTTCTGCATCACTTCGTTCCTGGCATGAGAAGAAGTGGGCTTAGGTCTTTTTTTTTTTCAGTATGTTTTCTTTTGGTGCTATAACGTGTTTACCTTGAGTCACATTTAATTGCTTTCAGGTAAAGGATGAACAATCCTAGAAAATAGACCCCAGGAGAGAGCATGCTGAGGTTAGGATGTGAAGGCATGAGTTGCCAATTGACCTTCCTGTTCGCCTCCCTAAGGACAAACTTAGAAGGACTCCTCTGTTTGAAGAACAGAATATTTTATTTGGGAATTCGGCAGACAGTGACTCAGATTTTGAAATGTTTGGACTTTCACCTTCCTTTGCAAGCACGAAGGAGTCCCACACCTGCGTGGAACAGTGGAACTAGAGGTCAGCTGATTCATTTTCACAAATTTCTTGTTCTTCCTGGAGGTTAGCTGAGCATTTCTGGTCATATTTCTGATAACTTCTCATCCTGGCATCCCTCAGGGGACTTTATAAGCTGGTCACCCTCCCGACCAATTCCTGAAAGTCCTGAATCAGCATTTAGTAAGCACCAGCAAGTCATTTGGGGACCATGAAGAAGAGACAAAGAAATCACAGTGAAGTGAATGTTTTCAAGGGAGCACTGGTTGATGTTTCTCTTTAGAAGCCCATTGATAATCATCAACCATCTGCTTTTAGCATCTTTCCGTTGCATGTACCACAGAGACACGAGTTGGCTTTGTTCTTGATGCTGTTGGCTGTGTTATCTCCTGCCTGGTGAGATAGGGAAGGGAAGATGCCAGCAGTTGGGAGGCGAGGCGATGCTTCCCAGTGTTGACTCTTTGATCTTTCTCTCCACGTTCTCAGCTCTTTGCTTGAAGGAGAAAAAAGTCTGTTGTAATCAATCCAAAACTTCCTTCCCGCTTGTTTTCCCAGAAATTTGGCCTCAAAAATTTGCTCCACACACATTTATTTGGCATGTGGTACGTTCTCTCAGTGCCCTTTAGCAAAGATGTTTTAGATACACACACAAACACACTCACAGAGCTCAACTCCTGATTCACCCCGACTTTTAAGATCATAAATCATACTGAGTCATATCTGCAAGTAATTCATTATGAAAGTTTTCATCACATTTTCAGTGCCCAGAGTTATCCTGGACTTGTAATTAGAATCCCCATGATTATGAGTTCACAAAAGCCTAAAGAAACCCATAATGAAGGAAGGACTTAAAATGGTCATTGACATTTTTGACATTTTATTAATATATCCCATTTACATTTCAGTAAATTGATGTTATAACTTTTTCATCTATTACCCACTGGAGTATTGTTGTGCCTGGACAAATCTTAAAGCAGTTTCTGAACCATAAGAATCACTCTGTTCTGTTGGCCAGAAAAAAAAAAATTGCAGTTCATCTTTGCTCAAGCAGAGGTAATCAAATAAAGAGAAAGAGAAAGCAAATGGTTCCCAATCCTTCCCACCAAACATGTAGCTCTCTCCCAGTGACCCTGTTTGCGGTTGAAGGGAAGAGGCAGAGATTGTGGGCAAATTCCTTTCAGCTGTGTTTGAGTGTTCCTTCAATCTGATTACAACAAAGTTAACCAATCTCAAGTATCTTTTTCAGTACATTAGTAAGCAGAAGGAAACTAGGGTATTGGTTTATGTCTTAGTTTGACATGACAAGTTCACAAAGGTCTTTAGTATTTCTACATTAATCTTTATTTGGTTTCTCTCATCATTTCAGGTGTTCTCAGAGTTTTCTGGAATGAACACTCGGCATCAGCTGACAGCTTGTACTCTCACTTGGCTCTTGCTCTCTCAAACTCATTGGGTTTGACTCTGCTCTTCACTTTAAATTATTTTACCTAAAGGTACGTTCATGTGCTGTGTTTCTTTTCTCATATATATTTATATAATATATAAATATATGATAATATATTGCATAAATATATCATATATTTATATATGATATATTTATATATAAATATATAATGTGTCATCATTTTCAAAATAGATGTCATTATAGGTGTTACACATTTACAGAATTTATCTTGTGCTTCCAAGAGTGTATGGCTACTTCTCCTCTTGGTCTGGAAATTATTTCCATGCCATTTGATGATTATGCTTTTCAATTTTTTTTAATAGGTAGGGTCAGGTATTTAGACCAACAGCTGAGGTACCAGTTAAGATGCTTACTTGCTGCATTTTGTGTTCAGTCCTCTGGCTTCTGATCTCAGCTTCTTGCTAACACAGACGAGAAAGAGCAGTGACGGCTCAAGTGGGTGGGTTCCTGCCTCCCATGTGGGAGACCTGCGTGGAGTTTCTGATTTGTTCCTTAAGCCTGGCTCTGTTCAATGCAGGATTTTGGAGAATGAATCAGCAGATGGAAGCTTCTCTCTCTTACTTTCCCCCTACCATTTTCCCCTCCCTCTCTGTCTGTGAAATAAATAAAATACAATGAAATAAGCAGAAACAAAACAAAAATTTAACTACCTTTCATTTGAAAAAAAAAAAATACAAACGGTATCAGAAGCTATCCAAAAGCTCAGAGTTAGAAGCATTAACTTCATACCCCGATTTTATTGACTATGCCCTATGCACAGCAGTGTGCTGGTAAATGTTTAGCCACACACTCTGAAGCAGAAACTGGCTCTGATGTGTAGTGTTTGCGAATTTCTATTCAGTGTTTCTGAATCCACCATAACTAATGTAAAGCTACAGGTTGGAAGTCCCTGAGCACAAGATGAGAAGAAGTGAGCACAACGTGTTTTCTCTAGCCTGTGAAAATTGGCTGTGGAACAGTATGCATCTATGCTTGAGTGGAATGAATGTTGAACTTTCATGACGTTCAGCTTCCTGCTGTATAAAATAGATTGTGTTAACAATAAGTGAAATCGGCTAAGAGAAAGCCCTGAGACAGGGTAGCTCCAATAATTATTCGTACAAAAAGGCTCATGGGTAGAATGTTCACATTTCAGGAATATATTTGTATGACATTAATTGATCATATCTTTTAAAATTTTTTTTTGTAAAATTTAGTAATTTTCTTGATCAACACTAAATGTTTAATTATTCGTGCAAAAAGGCTCATGGGTAGAATGTTCACATTTCAGGAATATATTTGTATGACATTAATTGATCATATCTTTTAAAATTTTTTTGTAAAATTTAGTAATTTTCTTGATCAACACTAAATGTTTATTTATCTTTGTAGTTTTCCATTTATAGAGTTTCTTCCTGAAATTAGCAACGCCTAAAACACAGGAAAGAGTTTTTGGGATTATAAAACAACCATGATTCCTCAAGTGCTTTTGTATTACAGAAACACTTCATTGTCTAGCATTAATTACTTGATATGGAAGCTGCCCCATCAGGCACGGAGAAGAAAGAAGGTGTGAAACCAATTTGGGCTGATTCTTTACTTACTGTTTAGAAGACAGATTTTTTTCAAGAAGCTGGCATCTTGGAGGCAGAGAGATCTCAAGATACAAAAATGTTCTCTTTCCACCTAATAGGAGAGCAAGTTTTTTGTTTGTTTGTTTTTAAGGGTCAAGGAGGGTTATAGGGTTAGTTTAGAAATAAAATAATGACTCTAATCAATTGACAATTCTTGCAGATGCTCAGGCTTTGTTTTGATGGTCCATCCAGTTCCTATAGCGAAGTCCAGTCCAACCTCAGGGCCTTAGCCAGGAGGAAGCTTCCAGACTATGGGTTGGTGGGGTGGAGGGTTACTTCTTTGCTGGGTTGAAGTATGCTCTTCCAAAATCCACTCCACTCCAAAGGCTCCTGAAATTCTTATGCAAATGATGCTGTTCAGACTAAGCATAGGTAATAATCACAGTTTTCGTGGCTGGATTTTTTTAAAAATATGAAACATAAAAAGAAAGGAAAGGAAGATGCCTTTATTACAGCTACAAATTCCCCACTGCCAACTTTTCAGTCCATACCTATGGAATAAGAGATTTAGAAACATTTAAAAGACATCTTCCTTGGTTTCCCCGTCTAAGAGACAGCAATGCCAAAATTGTAAAGTTTCTATATATATAACATAATGTATTTAAGCCCTAAGGAACTCCTCAATGCTATTACTGAAAATATAGCTCCTCGTTTCAAAATTACTTTAAAAGTGGATCTGATTGAAGCTGCCACCCAGGAAAATAAATTCTAAAGTCAGTCTCCGGTCTCCTTTATTCAAATTACAAATGAGAAAGATTAACAATCATCACCAAGAACTTTTAATCCTGAATCAATAGAGCCATAAGGCTCAGTGTTTGGCCACTCATGAGAGAGTTAGGAAGATGTTAAGGTTATACACACAGCATCCTACTTTGCAGAAGACACAGATTTCCCCTTTGCGTGACTGTGAGGATGTTTCAAGTCTTTTGGCTTTGAAGAATTATACTTCTGAGTAGGAAAACTGAAGAACAAACATAATTTCCTCTACATAGTCCAATAGGCAAGTAACACACAAAAAGGTATAGAATCAGTACAAATGTTCACTTTCTCACCTCTAAGACATAAGGTGCAGGCAGGGGCTATGTGTTACACCCAAGGCAGAGGTACTTGGTGGCAATGCTTTGGCTTCCAAAGTTCCTGAAAGACTACTACTGCATGCTTAGCATTTACATTTTCCTAATCAGACTTGGATTGTCAGTGGATGACATGATCTGCCCAAGAATGCACCATGCTGTCTTCTGCAGTACATCACAAATGACTCTTGTTAAGCCAGTTTTGATCAGCCAGTGTCTAGGTCTTCAAGTGTACGCCATCAGACATTTCATGTCTTTTTAGATTTTGATTTAATAGGTTCAGAGTTTAGGCTGAGTTTTGCCTGTTGAATTTGAGATCCCAAAGATTTAGAGAAAGAGTAACATTTCTCAACTCTGTTGTGAAGATTTATTTCAAGCAGGTATAAACTATCTGTCATACTCTGTAATGAATTTTACTTTACATAAGCTGCTCATTGTTAAGAAAATGTGTCCATCTTTATCGTAACTCCTTTCAATCAACATTCTCAACTTGAATCATTTACTGTTTGTCCTGACTGCCCAATAGTGCAAAGGTTGCAAAGTGTCTTTAAAAAGCTTGTGGAGATGTGCTTTACAAAAACACTGTATCTGGGTTATAAAATAGTTGCACAAATATGAGCATATTTATGTATTTGAAAGGTGATGGATGGATATATAAGAAGAGAAAGAGATCTTTCCATTTCTGGCTCATGTCTCAAAAGCTCAGAACAGCCAGGGCAAGGCCAGATTTCAGCCAGGAACCTCAAGCTTAATCTTGGTCTCCCATGTGGGTGGCAAGAACCCCACTACTTGAGTCTTAGCAGTCTGCCTTCCACAGCGCACATTAGCAGGAAGCTGGATCAGAAACAGCACTAGGATTCCAAAGCAGGGTTGTCTGTTACAGGATGTAGTATTCCAAGTGGCAACTTCCTCACTGTGCCAAATGCCTATCCCTGACGTTTTAAAAGTACCATTTGCCTGGAGCTTTTTGAAATATATGAACAGTCTCTTGCTCCAGACCATACTTCTGCTTAACTTGACACATGGCTTTGATTCAATTATTTGACTTTTCTTCCCAAAAGAAAATGCCAGAGGGATCATTAGGAGTGGACTGAAGTATGGGTGAAATTGGTTGACAATAAATTAGTGAAACAAGTAGTTAACCAACACATTCTAAGTAACAACAACTTTGGTATAAGTGCATAGAATCCTCAGAGAGAGAAAGAGAGAGAGAGAGGAAGCCAAGTAATAAAATATTGAAAGAAGAAGGGTTTAAGAAGAGGCCTGCAGGTGCAAGATTCAAGAATGCAGGAAGGCTGGGCCCGGCGGCGTGGCCTAGCGGCTAAAGTCCTCGCCTTGAAAGCCCCGGGATCCCATATGGGCGCCGGTTCTAATCCCGGCAGCTCCACTTCCCATCCAGCTCCCTGCTTGTGGCCTGGGAAAGCAGTTGAGGACGGCCCAATGCATTGGGACCCTGCGCCCGTGTGGGAGACCCGGAGGAGGTTCCAGGTTCCCGGCTTCGGATCGGCGCGCATCGGCCCGTTGCGGCTCACTTGGGGAGTGAAACATCGGACGGAAGATCTTCCTCTCTGTCTCTCCTCCTCTCTGTATATCTGGCTGTAATAAAATGAATAAAAATCTTTAAAAAAAAAAAAAAAAAAAAAAAAAAAAGAATGCAGGAAGGCAAAAAGAGAGAAGCTAAAAGGAAAAGGCTTCCATATTCCTTTTGAATAAAGTCAAATGTGCACAATATTTATAATACCCAAGGGTGGCTAGGCTGTATGTGTAACACTGTCTTTTTGTATTTCACGAGGTACTATTTCCTCTTCAAAAATGGATGTGAAATCCTTCTGCTTTTTGTTATTTAGCCATGGGAGCTTCCCATCTATTAAAATCTCTATTTGGTAAGATTTGTTGAGATTCTAATGAAATACATGTCATGGCAGCAAACATATTCCCCACCCTAATTTCCCACCTACTGGCGTCTGAGATGACTTCATGGATATTTATTGGATATTAGAGTTGTGTGATTTGGATTTTGCAAATTCATAGTTTTTTTTTTCACCGTAAATGAAAAATAAAGGAGGGGATAGCACAGCAGTGAGGAGCCAAATGCAATGCTTCTTTTTACATTCCAGCAGATGACCAAGAAAACTAAGCCTTAGAAAACTGCAAATACTGTTGTTTTACTGTCAACTCAGAAATGCCGTAAGAAATTCTTTATATTTACAAGACAGTCAAGATGTTGACCTTTTGTTTCGTGGTAAGAACTTCAGCCTTTTAGGTAGAGATCTTGGTTCTCAAAAGTTAGGGGATTAATTAGTACTATGATGGTGAAGTTCGCAAAATCGAGGAGTATACAATTAGGGTTTTTTTGCTAAATATTTACTTATTTTTATTTGAAAGAAGGATTTCCAGAGAGGAGGAGAGATAGAGACAAAAGAGCTTCCAACCACAGGTTCACTTTCCAAATGGCCATAATGACCAGAATTGAACTGATCTGAAGTCAGGAGCCAGGAGCCTCCTCTGGATCTCCCATGCAGGAGCAGGTCCCCAAGGCTTTGGGCCATCCTCTAATGCATTTCCAGGTCACAAGCAGGGAGCCGGATGAGAAACAGAGTAGCCTATACACGAACCAGCATCCACAGGGGACACTTGTATTGCAGAGTGGAGGATTAGCCTGTTGAGCTGTGGTGTCAGCACCATAGTTTCGTAATAGTATTACCTCTTTGTTGAGCTACTAGTCATCTAGGTTTAATGGAGTGTCTGACTCCAGGAAAATCAAACCTGATTTTTACACAGTGATAACTTTTTTGTAAAATCTGAAGTTAATTTTGAGCATAATTCGAACACTGATTATTCTCCTCATGTATCAAAGAGATAGTACTTCTTTGAATTCCAGGTGACCCACCGCCAAAAAAGATACAAAACTCTTTGTTTGGGTGATGCAGTCAGTATCTTACAAACCTGCATGAAGAGTGTATGAGGAAAATTCAACAAACTCATAGAAAATATTTATTGCCAAAAAAAGCAGCTGTGTGGATTTGAAATGTTGTTTTGTATCCAATAAACTTATCTTTTATTTCCATACTTAAACATTTTTTGAAGTACTCTTGTGCATGGACATACGATACCTGAGTCCGTAATGGACCCAAGCATTCTTCTATTTACTAGTGTATAACTGGATAAAATGGTCAGCACTCTTGGCCTGTTTGCCTGTCAATAAATGGAATTAATGCCATAATCATTCCAGAAATTCTCTAGCAAAATACGGTCAATAAAAAGGATACATGGAAGTATTTTTCCTTATGGATTCTGGTGCTTTTCATGTGGAGATATGTTCTTGATTTTTTTTTTTTTTCCTTCCTGTTAAATCAAGGATAAATGGGAAAGAGGGCCCCCTGGTGAAGGGCTGACATAAAGCCACGTGAGTTTGGTTAGTTCTGTCCCTAAGGCTCCTCCAGCTGAGAGTCCAAGACCTGGCAGAGCAAAGCTCAAATAAACACAGCTGGTTCCATGTCCCTGCTGCGGTGGGGTAGCTGCGTCAACCTCCCCCAACAACGACCAGAGCTGTCTAGGTGTGTGGCAAAGGATGGAATCAGAGTCAAATCGGAAAGTCGCAAAGTCATTTAGAGAACGTTTATAGACCGGACGGTGTAAATCCAATCACAAATTATATTCAGCACAAGCCTGCGGAGACATTTTTTTTTTTTTTATCCCAAATTGAGGTAATACCACCGTGCAGGAATATCTGCACCGGGTGAGCGGGCGTGTGGTTCTCACCTCATGAAGTCTCACGTCTGCTCAGGGAAGAAGGACTTCAACGGCAGGGAAACACGTACAGGACGCAGCAGCGCCGGAAGTCCCATGTGTAGGTGGTGTCGGTTCGGTGGTCACAGCAAGGCGTCAAATGCTCACTTACGACGTCTCTACATACAGCAAGCATGGCGACATTCATAACCGCGAAGTTGTGGATTATATAATTTGGGCCAAGAAGTGAATAGCTTTGGACAAATGGCAGAGTTAAAGTTGTTTTCATCACCTTACACCTTAGTAGCACAGGAGGTGACTGCTTAATGAGCTCTGTAAATAAATCAAGGTGGGTTTTAGCAAAACTAAGACAAATCGTATTAACTTTGTCTTAGGCTGGATTCCCTGGAATCAGAGTTTGAAACTGAGAACAGGTGCACAGGATTTGTTGAGGAAGTGTTCTAAGACAGAGAAGAAAGCAGAACACAGGAAAAATAATTCAAGGAATAGTCATGTTCTTAAAAATTTACCTGCTACTAAGAAAATAGGAACTTGAACTGGGGCCTGAGGTTAAACTGGTATGGAAATTATGACTCCATTCTCTCCATGGTTTCAGAATGAATTGGCAGTAATGTAACAATCATAGTAAAGCAGTTTCATATTTTACAGAAACTATTATGTGATCAACTAGAAATATTAGGAAATACAGGAAATCAGGAAAATCATCGTAATGATGTATTATCCAATTTATGCGTAATTACCAATAATATAAAGAATTCCAGTCCCTTTACTATCTTTTAAAATTCTGTGCAAAATAACACAATGAAAATTTAAATAAATATGTAAAAATAAAACCACACAGAAGGTTATAAAATATTTGTAAAGGATTTATTTATTCTTATTGCAAATTTAGATATAGAAAGAGAAGAAAAGACAGAGAGAAAGATCTTCTGTCCACTGACTCACTCCCCAAGTGGCCACAATGGCTGGAACTGAGCTGATATGAAGCCAGGAGACAGGAGCTTCTTCCAGGTCTCCCGTGTGGGTGCAGGGTCCCAAGGCTTTGGGCTATCCTGGACTACTTTCCCAGGCCACAGGATGGATGAGAAGTAGCGCCACCAGGATTAGAACCAGTGCCCATATGGAATTCCAGCACATGCAAGGCAAGAACTTTAGCCGCTAGGCTACTGTGCCGGACCCAAGGTTATAAAATATTAAAATTCTTTTTTGTAGTTTGCTAGTTGATCTCCATATTTTGTTCTCAGTTTTTCTGGCTACCTTTACAAATGTGAAATATACAACTGTACTTTGAAAAGTATGTGAACTGCATTTAAAAGTAAATACATCTTGTTGCAAAAATTAATTAATGCAATGTTTAGAAAACACATGCTCATTTGAAAGGCAGAGCACAGAGACACGCTAAGTCAGGCTGAAGCCAGGAGCCAGGAATTGCACCAGAGTATTACAAGTGGGTAGCAGGTACACAAACATCATTTGTTTGTTTGTTTGTTTATTTATTTATTTATTTATTTATTTATTTATTTATTTATTATTTTCTCATTATACAGTTTTGTGGGTATAGAGTTTTTCCCTTTCCCTTCCTTTGCTGCTTTCCCTCCCCCCTCCCCATTGAACCTTTCCAGACACACTAGATGGAAGCTGAACGGAAAGTGGAGGAGTACCAGCATCCGTATCGGCACAAGTTCTAGTCCCAGCAGCTCCACTTCTGATCCAGCAGCCTGCTTATGACGTGGATTTAAAAATAAGACAAAAAATTAAGCCAATTATGCTTAATTTTTAATTCCATTCTCTAGAAACTTTTCGAAGTACTCTTGCTTTTCTTGACATGTGTTCTTATTGAAACCATAGGCTGTAATTCCTCATAAAATGGGAGCAGCTTACTGACTTTTTATCAAGCCTACTTCCGATTTCCTTTTCAGGTCTCGGGTTTTGCATCTATGTTTAGATCTTCTAATGGGATTGAGGAATTAAATTCTCAATGGCTTTGAATCCGTCATTTATGAGTTACTTTTTAATTTTATTTGGGAGTTTTATCTTCTAATTATTGAGATTGGTGTTTGACCTCTCATAGAAGCTGGATTCCTCTTTTTGCTAGTTTGCTCATAATTAATAGGGGGTCTTGGAAAGTCATTTATATTTTCTGGCTCTTGGGCTATTTATCCTTGAAATGATAGCTGTGAATTAAAGGTCCCCTACAGCTCTAACTTTTTACTATTCATGGGATCTTGGGAAGAGGACAACTCTTGCTCAGTTTGTGTAGTTGGAAGGCAGTCATGGAGAATGACAGGTTCTCTGTAACACCCAAGATTTTTAAATCCGTTTCTCATTTAACTTTAACTTCAGTGATTAGATGGAACATTTTATACACACTCATTAATAATAGTGCATTTAGTAGCATGCTAGAGATGGCTCGTACTGGCTTATGGGAACCAACTCTTGAGTCTTTCTAAGAGTATTGAGGTTTATCAAAACAGTATTGAGTTTATCACTTTCCTTGGTTGTAATTGGTCCTCAATGAAATATTTACAACATTAAAATTGTCAAACATTGCAAGTCATTCTTTTTTTCTTCCACAAGAACAAGTAAGCAGACAAGAATTGGCATTGCAGACTTCTGACTGCTATCCTTAAAAACATAGATTGAAGGGGCAAGCACTATGATGCAGCTGTTGGAGCCCCTGCCTGCCACACCAGATGCCATGTCCCAGTCCTGGCTGCTCTGCTTCCTATGCAGTTCCCTGATAACGCAGCGTGGGAAAGCAGGAGGAGATGGTCCAAGTGTGTGTCCCACTGACACCTAAGATACCCTGGGGAAGCTCCTGGCTCCAGCCTCGCCCAGTCTTGGCTATTGCAGGCTTTGGGGACGTAAACTAGCTGATAAAAGATCTCTCTGTGTTTCTTTCTCTCTCTTCAAAATTTTGGTTTTCAAATAAACAAGCAAATCTTGAAGGAAACAAAGGCAGTGAGCTCAGCTTGCAAGCTGTCCCTTAATGAGTATCTAGAAAGTTGGATTTGAGGACTTACTTAAGAACCTCACTCTACCTAAGTCACAGCCAAATGTTAATGAAACTGAACATCCACCTTCTTTGTGATAGTGTTTAACCTGCTGGCAGAGAAATATGGATAAAGCTCATATGGTCCTCAATAAAAATTTGGAAGGTGAGTCCACTTCCATTCTAATACTGACCCTGGGAGGCAGCAGCAATGGTTCAAGTAGTAGTTCCGGCTGTGTTCTCCCTATGTGGGAGCTGCATACCGAGTTCCCAGTTCACAGACTGGTCCCAGCCATTGCAGATAGCTGGGAAGTAAACAAGCGGCTTTCTCTGTACCTTTCTGCATCCCAAATAAATGAATCAAAAATATTAAAAGCTCAGGAAGTTGTCGTCAATGAGCTTCACAAGTAGACGCTACTTCAGGACAGGATGAGTTTGCTTTGTGGGCTTGTAATAGGAGAAAACTCAAGACGTGGGTGCTACCTTCCTTCAGCCTCTTTCCTATGGGCCTTGTCTTCTAGTTATTTTTTTCTCCTTATACATGTGCTGTAACTTGCTGTATCTCTGTGGTCACTTGTGTGCTGAGCCCTGTAAGTCCTTCTGGCAGATGACTGAACCTGAAGGTATCTTAATGTCTAAAGATGAATAGCCAGTTCATCAGCATACTATGGATGAGATTGTGAAATGCCGTTAATTCAGTGTCACTAATTTGAAGTATTCCTATGTGTAACACCCTGGAGACAGGCTCATTTTGTATTATTGAGAAGCAAAGCAAAAGTCAGACCGTAACAAGTTAAATATAATGTGTGCCTCTGTGTGTGTGTGTGTGTGTGTGTGTGTGTGTGTGTGTGTATGCATGCATATCTTAGAATGCATAGGAAATTATCTACAGGAATACATGTCCAGTGATGGGTATGTTTGGATAGTGATGCTGGGCAGAAACAGTTCAATACTTCCTTTACAGGCTTCCTATAGTAATAACAAGAAAATAATGTGATAAGATTCATAAATGACTCTTGTAACTTACTTTTGAGTAACTTTCCAATAAAATTATAGACCAGAACATTTTTATTTCTAAATGGCACTATTATTAATTTATTTTAGAATCCTATGGAATTACATAACTCTGGATCAGTTTTGGCAAAATCTGCTCTCTTGGACCCGGCATGGTAGCCTAGTGGCTAAAATCCTTGCCTTGCATGCATCGGGATCCCATATGAGTGCCGGTTTGTGTCTGGGCGGACCCACTTCCCATCCAGCTTTCTTCTTGTGGCCTGGGAAGGCAGTTGAGGATGGCCCAAGGCCTTGGAACCCTGCAGCTGTGTGGGAGACCTGGAAGAGACTGGCTCCTGGCTCCTGGCTTCGTATCAGCTCAGCTCTGGCCATTGTGGCCACTTGGGGAGTGAGTCAGTGGTCAGAAGATCTTCCTCTCAGTATCTCCTCTTCTCTGTATATCTAACTTCATAATAAAAATAAATAAATCTTAAAAAAACCTGATCTCTAAAGGAGCATCTATAGTAATGATAATTAATAACGTAACTTATGGGTGAGTCACACATAATTATTGTGTAATTTATCATGGGTTCTGTTGCAAATGCCATAGGAGTCTTTCTGCCCTTCATAGGTAGTGAAATGTATCTTCTTCTTGTTCTTCTTCTTCTTCTTCTTCTTCTTCTTCTTATTATTATTATTTAAAAGGCAGAGCAGTGAGGATGTAAGTAGATGGGACAAAGCTATCATCCATCTACTGATTCACTCTACAAATATCTGTAACAGCGGAAGCTGGGTCAGACTGAAACTACCTCCGAGCATCCCATGAGAGTGGGAGGAGTCACGTACTTAAGCCACCAGCCACTGTCTCCTAAGTTCAGCATTAAAATGAAGCTGAATCAGAAGCAGAGAGAGATTCACACCCAGACACTCCCATTCAGGACAGTCCACAATGCCCACTCCTGTCAAATGTCTCTTAATTTACAAATATTTATGTATTTGGAAGGCAGAGTTACAGAGATAGGACACACACACACACACACACACACCTTCCAACCGAAATTTCTCTTCCCTAATAGTCATAATAATTCAGGCTCCATTTGGGTCTCCTACAAGAGTGGGAGCGACCAAAGAACTTTCCCCAGGATGTTATCAGGAATCCAGATGACAAGTAAAGCAGCCATAATTTGAACCAGTGCTTATATAGAATGCTGGATTTACAGGTGGTTCCTAAACTCCTTGTACCACAGTGCCAACTCCCGCATGTATGTTTTACAATATGTTCCTGATATAACCTTGTGCCATCTACTCCACATCACTCCTGGTCATACAATCATATTTGTCTAGTAGACATGTGTAGATAGAAGTGGATAATCATGGATTATGGATAATCATTTTGGTCAAATGACAGGTACTTGAACAACTGGCACATGTGTACCGCAGCCAGATAGTAGAAATATAATATGGACACAAAGTTTTTAAATTTAACTGAACAACAGGGTGCAATGATGACCTATAGTTTTTTCCAGATTTTTGCTCAATTCATTATTAGATCATCCAAAAGATACTATTTTCTCTATTTTCTTGGAATAGTTATGGTTAAAATCATCTTCCCATTTCTTCTCTTGGCACTCACCTACAACACTTCAGGGATCTGCTACTGTATTCTAAATAAATATTAGGCTGTAAATCATGCAGATTTGCATGGCAGACAGTTAAATATGATCCATTATTGTCACAGTAAAACTACATAATTACAGATCTCTCTGGGTGCACATTACTCACTTAGCCCAGGGCTACACCAAAGCACACATGCTACAGATGGGTTGACTCAATGCGCACATGGCAATTGTTAACTTTCTGTTTGGGGAGGAAATAAGAATACAGAAGTTCCTGGGTATATGATAAGGAAGAATTCAATGTGTGAACTAAATAATTCGTGCAATTTTATTCATGCATCAGGACTTTCAGCATCCCAATGTCGAATGTTCTATTCTACAATGCTATGTGTTTATAAATTTTCAACTATGTTTATAGGGTATTTGAATATACTATCATCCATATACACAGACCTATATATGGTAGCCAACTTTAGGAGACACCAACTAACAATATTTGATTATTTAATCGTATACATTCCCCATGCATTCACACCTAGATCCACACCACTCATCCTCCCTGTTACTCAAGATGATCACCTGATTTCTAGCACCTTGGTTTCAAGACACCTGGAGTCATTAGAGGGTTATTAAACCTCACAGAATAAAAGCAAAGGTATTTAAAAAGAGAAGAGTTTCAAGGACAGGCCAAGATAAACTTAGGGATAATCTATCCTTCATGAGAGAATAGCTTTTTTTTGGTAGATTCTTCCCATCCTCATAATTGTGCTACTCAGGTAATACTGGAGTCATATCCTTGTCTTTTTTTGTTTCATATTTCCAGGTTGATCATTTTGGTCACAGTTATACACATTCTTTTCATAATCCTATCAGCTAAGACGTTGCTCATATAGTGTCACCAATTCCTCTTTCAGATGCTTCTCTGTCCAGGAAAATGAGATCATCTCCACAATTACCAGGCTCAGGCTACAGAGTAGCCAGGCGAATCTTGACATCCTCTTTCTTATTCTTGTTGTCTCTTTCTCTCCATCATTGAACAATGGAAACCTTATCTTCCATGCTCAAATTCCCACCATCTTCCTCGTGGATGTCACCATGTACCTTTGGGTCCATCCCACCAAGTGAATACTTAACTGTGGTCCTGACTACATGGATGAGCCTGTTTTGAGCAGGACCTTCTCTATTTCTAACCTGTGGAAATAACACTCCAAGTGAGTGACCAAACTCTCATAGTCTCTCTCTAACCCTCAGATTCATGGATGCTGATAGCAACCATCTGGCAGAACGGTGACATTAAACGTGTTTTCCTATGTCCGCAGTCAGGCAATTGTCTGTTCCCAGAATATGCACCGCACATGCTCAAATGCACAAAAACACGTCCACACACAGCTATCAATGCGTGGTCTTAATGTCCATCCTGATGCCGAGCCTTTATGTAACGGACTCCAACTGCAGTGTCCTCAGCACCACAGGACTCGCTCAACGCTTTGTCTCTGTGAACTAGACCCGCATTCCTTCAAAAGAATTGCATGCAATTTTAGTTATAATTCCATATCTGTGTTGTTTCTGTACCTGTTTGTTGATTGGCCTGCCTATTTTTTTTCATCTTTGACTCCTGTCCAGTGTTTCATTGAGTCCAAATCACCCCTAGATTTGATCTTGAAGATCCCCAATGCTCCCACATCCATCACTCAAGACAATGTCTCCTCTCCCTACTTTTTGTTGAAATGAAATGCACAGATTCATACCAATGATGTTAAAGTTAAAAACCTGGGGCTAGTAGTGTGTTAACAATGTTGGCACCATCGCCTCCACCTGTTTACAAAGCATTTCATCATTTGAGAAGAACACTGCACTGTCATAGGCAGTGATTTCCCATTCTTCCCTCCCTCAAGCATCTGGCAGCCATATATTTCCTCTCTACAGGTACTTATCTAAGTTGGATGTTTTATAGGCACAAAACCATAAAAAAAAATGTAACCTTTCGTGAGTGGCTTCTTTTACTTATAATAATGCCTCTACAACATTCATGTTGCAGTGTGTATTGGTACTTAGCTCCTGTTTATAGCTGAATAATAACCCACTGTGTGTATGAGGAACTCTATCAAGTTCAGGGCAACATGTAACTCCAATATAATGTGTATTTTCTTCTGTTTACTTATTAATTTATTCAAAACTTTTTACTTGAAAGAGAAACGAAGAGAGACAGAGCGCTCCATCTGGTAGTTCACTTCCCAAAGCTGATGTTGTGCCTGTTCCTGGTCCTCTCTGCAGTCCCTCGGTCAAGGTGTGCCATGTGTACTGGTACTTAAATTTTTGCACAGGCACTTACAAGGCTGGGGAGTGCCTCTTGCCCAAATCATAGGATAGAGGTGATAGCAGTGAAGAATCACCAGCCTAAAAATGCTTCTCTAAGGGAATGAGCAAGCAGAGGAGAATGCACAGCAAGAACATTTAAGATCAAGATCTGCATTAACACATTGACATCAAAAGCTTACAAGGAATGTAGGTCATTCCTCCATCACTGATAGTCACTTCCTCAGCCTCTTCTGTTGTGGAGTTGGAGGATGGTGTTTGGTGGGGGAAACCATCACAATGCTCTCACCAAATTCCAGCCATAGTCAGACACTAAATGTGCCTGCACTTTGAGTTGACCTTTTTTTGACCCTTTCAAATATCTTGTTTTTCTCAAGAAAGCTGTATTCTAAGTAGTTATTCTGAACATTCAGATTTATACAAATCCCAGTAGGTCCATTGTAAGTGCAAATTCTTATCCCAGTTAATTTTTCTACATTCTCGCTATTGAGAGTTATTGTTACGGCATAAACATTTTTGTCCCCCTTAACTAAATGTGTTAGAAACCTGATAGCCAATGTGACGGTATTAAAAGATGGAAACTTGGTGGTGCGCAGATCATGGAAGTAGAGTCCTTGTGAATGGAATTAGTATCCTTAAAAATGTGACCCAGCAGAGTTAATTTTTCCCATCTGTTCTGTTTCTAGACAAAGCTAGAGAGACTGGGCATCTGAAACAGAACTAGTAATCCATAATAAAAACGTGGGTCTTCACTATACTCTGCTCTATGAGAAGTGAATTCTACTCACAGCTTGCCTGGCTGGGACATTTTGTTACAGCAGCCAGAGTCAACTAGCACAGCCATTAATGTTTTAAGTGATCACCACCATTCATGAGGATGTTAAATGAGAGACACTCAAAGCGCGGCTTTTATATTACCAATTACATTTACTACTTTTTGGCTTCCAATATATTGAGGATTTTCTTTTTTTGTCTGTAGTGGCTTCAGGATATGTTGGGAACAGCACATTGAGTAAGTTCTGTTCTACTGGACAAGTTAAAAAAGAACAATGTACTCAGTGGTCTAACTCTGTAATTCATCTTATTGCTCAAACCCTCAATGTTTCAACAGAAAAGGAAGGTAAATATTGCAAAAGAGAGAAGGTTCATCATGGATTGAGTAAAAGTTTAGAGACTCATGATTATAGAGCAAGAGGTACCATAAAGAAAATTACCCACTGAAAACCAGCTCCCCAGGATGTTGCACTGTTGCTTTTGCTGCATAAACAAGTGGCTGTGTTTACAGAGCTCCCCAGCATGCCTCCCTCTCCACGCTGTCTTTCACCACACCGATGACCAGAACATTACCAGTTCAGGCTGCACTTGGTTTCTGCCCATTTTGTCTGTCCTCTCATTTGCCATTGGTGTTGCTCTTCCCTCTGCTCCTTTTCTCATTACTCTATATGGACTCAGGCAAGGCTTGACTTTGGATTTGCTCAGAGTTGGCACACAAGGAAAATCTCATTTTCATGGCAAAAGGCTTGGAATGCTCTGAGACAGGATTTATTTTTAAAGTTCTGCATTGAACATTGTTGGCTCTCCAATATCTCCTGGCAAAAAGACACCAACAAGACAGAACACAGAAAAAAAGAAAAAGAAACACTCAAGCACTTTCTTTCCCTTTTCCATATTCTCCCTCAGCCAACTTTGGAATGGCTTAACAGAGGTTTCTTTTTCTTCTTTCTCTTTTTCTTTTCTTTTTTCTTTGCTTCGCACAGAACTGGCCATGATGAGGTACCCCTTTTTGTATTCACACACTTCCTTGTTGGCCTCTTCTTGGACCAACTACCATTGAGTTCTAGTACATTTTACATCCCAAGAAATGAATTTGGGTGTAGAGCAGTAGGCTCTCCATTTTAAAGACATTAAGATTTCCCACTGAGTGGAAATGGCCATATAGATCTAGACTTCTGAATCTGCTGGACCATTACCCATTCTGAGCATATCCAAGACCACAACAATTAAAATATCAAGTGTGGGTGTAGGAGTTTTTGTTCATATAAAGTGAATCATTACCACAAGGTGTAGACAAGGTTTATCACTTTGAAGATGATTATAAGTAAAACCAACATTTGCTCTGAAAGATTTCGAGTTTTCACTGAAGAGAATGCTCTCCTATGGAATCAGAATTGTTACTGAATTGCCTCTCCTACATCCTTGCCTTCCAAAATGCAGATATCTCTACTCATTACTACATGAGCATTGTCACAGACCTATTTGTACTCTCAAACATTTCAGGTTGCTGTCACAAAGAAAGCTGTGTTTTGAATATAACATTTTCCCCCGTGCTAGGGACTTCACTTGATAGAGTATTTGTGCACATATTTGTCTTATATTGTTAGAGTATTTGTAGGATATGGAATGAAATACAAATGATCTAGTTTCCTTCTCAGCAAAGAAAAAGGAGGAGGAGGAGGAGAGCAAGAACAAGAAGAAGAAGAAGCAGAAGCAAAGTAAGTTTTGTTTACTAGAAAAATTAGCTAGCCAGTGATACATGTGAAAAGGTGGTGTTTTTTGTAGAACTCACTAGACTTCAAATTAGAAGGTAAGTTGGCAGAGGCTTCTTTGCTGTGAAATTTAGTTGAAACTCTAATACTGAGAGATCTCCTTTGTGTTCTTAACCAGTTCCAGGAATCCAGAAATACATGATTTTCCATTTTTAAATATTAAAAAAGCAAATCTATGTATTCAAATATGTACACAATTAAAATAACATGCATGACCTGATACTTGCTGAATAATTTTGCTTATTAATAATAAAGAAGAGTCTTACCCTATTTACTTGATATTAAATTAAGGAAATGCTGGGGTCAACTTTAGGAAGCCCATTAGAGCCAGTCTGATGTAAGCAGGCTAGGAGCCAACACGCGGAGGCTACACAAAGGAAAGATTTATTAGGCAGCCAAATATTCAGACAGCTAGCAGGTCTGATATTATTTTGCTCACCACATTAGAAATTTCCCCAGAATTCATTAATGCCTGGTTGGTTGCAAAAACCTCACTGCCATTTCTATGGTGTTTCTTGGCAATGAAGTTCATTTGGAAAAGCTGTTGGCACCACATTTTTCTAAAAAAATAACTGCCAAGCACCAAATGTGATCATCACCAAGTAACGACGAAGAGAGCAAAGGCAAAAACATGAGAATTAAAATCATCTGACAGCTCTTGTACTGGGGCACAGCTGCTCTGATAGGTATTTATAGATAGATTTTTTTCATGCCTTTGCCACAACTCTCTTAATTATTTTATCCCAAAAGAAGCACCAACTGCAATTTTTTTATAACTTTAAGAATGAATGTTTCCTAGGCTCCGATTGCTGATCCTCCCTGTTTCCTTGCCCAAAGTTGCCAAGTAGAATAGAGGTTGACAAGTGTACCAGACCTCATCCTCCTACCTGACATCATCGAGCATGCTTCAGAGATCTCAGTGCACCTGCTAAACTCAATGACCCCTTTCTCAACAGGATTTGTCTTGATTCCAAATGTCATGTTCACTGTATGATGCTAATTTCCATATTGCTAGTTTTACAGTGAGAATGGATAATTATAATTTCATTTAATCAAGTAAACAACTCCTGGTTTGGCCTGTAAAGTATGTTTTCCTTCTTTTGACAGAAAAATTTTTTTCTGCATCTGGGCAACAAAAGACGAGGACAGGACCTGCAACAGACTTCACTAGTGTTCTACACAGATCATTTCAGATATAGTTTTCATGTATGGGCTTACTGTTCTATATTCCTACATCCAGTTAAAGAATGATTTTTAGAGACCTACCTTCTTGTTGATAAAATTTTCTCACCCATTCCCAAGCTAGACAAAAAGTCCCTGGAGTGAAAAATCTTCCTGGAGATACCCTTGACCAAATAACCAGTGGATGTGGTCAAACACATATCTCAAATCTCTCACTCCTTGGCAGATAAAATTGTCAGGTGTTTATTTTGCCAGGAAATATTCATGCAAGCTTAAGCTCCAGTTTATTTCTGGTATTTCATTTAATAACTGTCCATAAGTTGGCTGACTTCTCTGTTACCCATGTATGTTCTGTGAAATTACCAATAAACCATGTTCACTGGAATTATTGGCTTAAGATATGCACCTTGGGAAATGTGAACCTGTGCAAAACCTGAATCTGGCACACCGGAGCTTACTATCCCTTTGCTTCAGTGATTGTGAACAATACAAAACAAGCCTAAGCAGACCATTGAGGCAGCCAGACTTTTCCTGGAGTCCTTAAGTGAGAGGTGCATTCTTTCAGTTGGGATTCATTAGTGTGTGAGATGTGAACTTAAGCTGTCCCTTACCTTTATGCACTGCAGAAGAAGGTATTAGGATACATTTAGTACTCCAGGAAAGCATTTCAAAAAAGTAAAGAGGGAAATATTTTGACTGGACTCAGTCATATCTGAAATGGCATTTTCATTTATATGGGCCCATTCAACCATTTTGAAATCAAGGTGAATTTTGTTCTCATGAATCTAAAAGAGTTCTGATTACTTTGCATATGAACTGCAGAATTCCATATTGTCTTAATCTCAATGTAATATCATGCAGCAAAATGGAGATCTGTGTGTTATTGTCTCTTCACAGACGTATGTGCTGGTCAGCTGTTAGCTTTGAATGAGATATGGTGTGTGGTGTGTGAGTGCAAAGGAGTTTTTCTTCTTTTATTGATCACATAAGTTAGGAGAGAAGCCATATTCTAATGTTGTTGGCAGGGAGTGTAATTTTTCTATAGTATGCATCAGTTTTTGTCTTATAAGAAGGTTTTTAGGGGGCATGGGCAAATAGTTCTTGAAGAGAAAGCATTAGGCAGTGAAAAAATTTGTTCACATGAGCTAAATGATTGTCTTCAATTTTGCTGTGTAAATTGAAGGCTGCATTTTTTGCTTTAATTAAGCAACGACCAAAATAGTTTTGTGGCATTTTCTCCCAGGATTGGGAACCGACACACATCAACTCTGTGCCTGAGAACCAGAGATTAAAACCGACCACAGCTAATGGGAACCTGCTCAGGCCCATTTTATAGGCTCTGTTGAAGGAACTGCGAAGAAAAAACAGGCCAAATGAAGAAGAAAAAAATGCAGTTTTGCCTTTTCAATAAGTTTTAATAATGAGTAATCCTCCATAAAGTAGCACATGAAGTGAATTACAAATTCCAGATTGATTGTTTTCCTACCAATTTGGGTTTGCTAAGTACTCAGAAGGAATTATTCATTTGTTATACTTTTAATCCAACCTTACTATCTTCAACTAGAGCATAATGCTGCAAATACAACCTTCCCTGAGTAACAGGGAAGCAGACCTATAAGAAGGAGGGGACCAGTTCCAAGTACCACTCCAGATACTAGGAACTGAGGATGCCCAAATCCCTTCTATAAAATGATACGTAGCATTTGCATATGACTTAAACACATTCTCCATTGCACTTTAAATCATCTCTTGGTTACCCATTCTATTGACTACAAGCAAGTGCTATTTAGTTGTGATACTATATTGACTAGAGAATCATTACAAGAAAACAAGAACACACATGTTCATCAAGACACAACTTTATTTTGTTTGCTTGTAAAGATTTCTTTATTAATTTGAAAGGCAGAATTACAGAGGGAGAGAGGAAAGAGAGCGAGGAGAGGAGAGAGAGAGAGAGAGAAAGAGAGTTTCTAGCCTCTGCTTCACTCCCCAAATAGATGCAATAATCTCGGCTGTGTCAGGCTAACACCAGGGCCATGAACTTCTTCCAGGTCTCGCACATGGGTGGCTCAGTCATGTGTTATCACTGCTGCTGTTTCCTGGAGTCTAAATTAGTAGCAAATTGGAATCAAGAGCCAGAACTACATCTAAACCCTGCTACTGCTACACGGAATGCAGGCATCTTAACCAGTCTTAGCCACTATGCTAAATGTCGACAACTATACGTTAAGATTGTAAAGTTCCCTTTTGCACAGTTGGTTCTCCTACAATGGATGGAAGTCAAATTTGCAAAGCTGTGGCAATGAGTCCCTTCAATCCCAGTTCCAATGACCCCAACTCTTAGAACACAACTTGGCCAGGACATTCAGATCATGAGCTTAGGAAAGACTGAATCAAAGTACATTTGAAACAGATGATTACCTTTTAACCTGAAAATGATGGCAGACATAATTCATCATATTTGAGAACACTACAGGGATGCTGCACTGGCAGAATAACTCTGTCAACAACTGCAATGACTGACTTCCACCCAGTCATGAGCCTTTCTACTCATCTGCCCTCTAAGGCCCTGGGATATCTGGCATTCTCTCAGATTGCTATAGTAATCAAGATGCCTATACAGCTTTAGCTTCATAGACAAGAGAGGTGTGTTTGCTGAACAGCGTATCATTGAAAGCTTTATAGATGACTTTTCTATAGCTCATGGATTGGTCTTTAAGGCATTGGTCTTTCAAAGGATTCAAGTCCCAACAGGAGATCACAGAAACAATGTCAGTATATTTAAGTGCTCTTTCAGCCGTTGCAGAAGCCCTTGTGTTTCAAAGACATAAAAGTCCTTCAAAGTATGAGCAAAATGGCACCCTGGATAGTCAACCAACAATGCTTGGTTCAAATTTGACTTCCATCAAAAAATGATGGTCTTGATCTACATGAATTAATGAAGACTCTCCTGGACTTGGGATTGGAAGTGTGGTCAAACCTATATTGTTGCAGAATGAGAGTCGGGAAATTCAATGGTGGTAGCAAAGCAGCAGTGTTTGTGATTATTACCCTGGTCAAATAAAGTAGCAGTTTAATCTCACATTTTAATTGTTTTAAAATATACAAAACTTTACAGAGAAGCAGAGGTCAAGACAGAGAGATCTGGGAATATATGTTTCCAACATTAGTTCTCCCTCTCTCTCTTATTTTTTTTCTCTTTTAAAAATTTTTAATTCATTAATTACATTGTATTATGTGACACAGTTTCATAGGTACTTGGGTTCTCCCCACCCCTCCCCAAACCCTCCCACCATGGTGGATTCCTCCACCTTGTTGCATAACCACAGTTCAAGTTCAGTTGAGATTCCCCCATTGCAAGCATACACCAAACATAGAGTCCAGCATCTCTCTTTTATTGTTTTAATATTTTTGTACAAGAGAATCTCATGTCCTGGGAGAAAAATAGTGTTGTCAAAAGAAACAAAAGCACTGAAGTTATTATCTATGAAGGTGCTTTTATGTATTAGGTTTCGCTAAGAGACTAAGAAGTATAAATATCATACAATGTGCCATTTAAAAAAATGTGTTTCAATCCCAATTAAAACCTTAAAGTATGGCAGCCTCTAAGATATAAAATATTGTGGATTGAAGTCACCTTTCAAATAAGTAAAAATAAGCTAAAAAATGCCATTATCTTCAAAACTGATTTGGTTAAATTTTAGCTATGGGATTATTAAGGGTTGAAGTAATCTAAGTGTCCATTTCATCCAGAGAGGTTAGACCCCACCTGTAGCCCTCATGAGGACATGTCCAATGTTAGTGGCTGGAAACGTACTCACCCTTGACAAGCAGCTACATTCCTTCATACGTCTTGCGAGTGTCCCATGCTGTCTATTCTACGGAAAGATCTGCTTCTGAACTGGAGTTTAAATTTTCTTCTAGAGATTCAGAGGGAGCAAAGAACCAATTACATTAACAGGACCAAACCTTTGGGATAGTATTTGCTTCAATGTGTAATTCTGAGAGAAGGCCAACTGTGAGGAGTGGTATCAATGCCATTCAAGACTCAGCAACTTTTCATTGAGGAGGTCCTGTGGCTGCTCTCCACTGGGAAGGGGTGATATGAGGTCTTGTTTGAAGTAGTGCTGGCAGCAGAGGTAGGAAATGAGTCAGTGGCCACACAATAGTAAAACTCTTCTAGCGAGAGGAACCATGTTTGAGCTTGGCAGCTTAAGCTGAGTCTCAGCATGATTCAGGCTTAGAAAGTCAATCTAGCTTTTACTGGCTGATTTGTAATAATCCATGGGGCTCTCCCTAGTGACAGCTGAGAAATGGCTATGGAGATAAATTCCTATTGAGACATATGTGGACATTGGAGCCACAGGGTGAGTGGGATCTGCTTGGGGCATAGAGTTGGGAAGACAGGAATTTCACCATTCATGATAAATTTATTCTCTACTCTTGGATAGAGCACCTTTGACATGTTCTTGTAATCATTAGCATTAAACTGAATTTCATAAGATTAATAAAGTAATAACTCAATTAGAGCAAAATTTGTTTAAATTTAAAAGTTATAATTAAGAATTGAGGGTAGAAAGGGAAATCCATGAACTTATGGACCTGCATCACGAAAAATATTTTTTTAAAAATTTGATTAACCTTTACTTTTCTATAAAAATCAATAAATGCCCATAACAGTCTTATTTCTCCTAAAGTTTTACAAATCTTATGGTTGTGAGGTTTTGAGGATGATTTTGGCATCTGTGTTGCAATAAGCTGTTAACTTGGTTTCAAAACAATGTCATTGCATGCATTTAAAATACATGTGACCAAGCAAAGCAATGTCAGCTGGGATAGGTCAAAGGACAAAGGTCCCACCTTAATTAACAAAGTGGAGCAAGGTAGCACTGAAAGCTATATTCTTTCACAGTGTCCACTTTTCCTTGAGGATTGACTATGTGCTGAGCTCATTTTGAGGGTTGATAGACAAAAGCAGACAAGGCATGATCTTGTAAAAGGTGTGGTCAAGTAACTGGAAACCTTACAAGTGGTTCTAATGTGAGATCCCCTTGTCCACAGCTCTCCAAGTGAAGGACACATTCTTGTCGACCGTACGTACAATGACATACAGCACGTGCCTGGGGAGTTTTCGACATCCATGCTGGAACATCATGCCTGATGATAAGGAGCTGCCCTATTTCCATCTCCATAAATTCAGCAGTCAGTAGTCTTCCTGTTGTGACTGAGACATCTGATAGAGATGGAATCAAGTAGCACACATCCTTATGTACCTGCCTTCTTCTGCTTGGCATGAATTCCTCAATAGTCATCCATTCTTTCAAAGGTAAAATAGTATTCCATTGTAAATATACACTACATTTTATTTATCCAGGAGGGAGTTGGATGAACATGTTGAATATTTTCACATCTTAAATACTGTGAATAGTACTACAATGAACACAGGAGTCTTGATGCCTCCTCCAGACCCTGTTTTTAATCCCTTTGAGTAAATACCCAGATAGGAGAGTCCAGCAAATGGTAAGCATGGTGAAAAATGTTATTCACAGTGTCATACTGAAGAAGCAAAAGAAGGGTTTAGTCTAGCTGAGTCCGACGATAAATCCAAAATTATCTAGCTGAAGGCGAAGGAGGCAAGATGGAACAGAAACGACTGGGAGCAGAGATAACAAAATGTGTGGTGCAAAGCACCAGAATTATTGAGAAAATGGCACGTGGAATAAAGCTTAACTGGTCCAATTTGTGTGAAGGACAAAATACAGGTAGAGCACATACCATTTGCTGGAAGTCAATGTACAGAGCTAAGAGAACTGAAAATTGACCTGTTGTGTTACTCAGCTATCCCACTTCTGGGAATATATCCAAAGGAAATAAAATCCTCATATGAGAAAGTGAGCTGTACACATATTTACAGCAACATAATCTACAATAGCGAAGACATGGAAACAACCCAGATCCCGTCAAAAGAGGAGTGGATAAAGAAACTGTGACACATCTACTTCATGGGATTTATTTTTATTTGAAATACAGATTTACAGGGAGATAAAAAGAGAGAGGTCTTCCATCTGCTGGTTCACTCCCCCAGCGGCCACAATGCGCAGAGCTGAGCTCATCCAAACCCAGCAGCCAGGAGCTCTTCTGGGTATCCCACATGGCCACAGGGGCGCAATGACTTAAGCCACCTTCCACTGCTTTCTCAGGCCATAAACAGGGAGCTGGATCAGAAGTGGAGCAGCCAGGGCTAGAACCAATGCCCACATGGGATGCAGTACTTCAGGCTAGACCACCGGCCCCTCAAAATAATGTTCCTGTCCATGAGATTATTTTATGAATTCAGTGGGTTTTCAAACTTTTTATTATTATTATTATTATTATTATTATTATTATTATTATTTTATGATATAGTTCCATAGGTCCTGGGATTTCCCTTCTACCCTCCCCAATTCCCTCCCGCATCCACTGAGTTCCCCTATATTATTACTATAATATAGTTCTTCATATACAGTTGTAAGTTCATCATTTCAGGTATGGACAATGGCAGAGTCCAGCATCCTATTGTCAAGATACAGTAAACAGTTTCATTGGGAGTCCATCTTTGCCTGGAAGTAGAGATGCATGCTGCATTGTATCCTCATACCTGGATATGATAGTATGCATTTCACAGTCACTGTACATCCCCTTAAATGAAAAGCCACAAAACAAAATCAACAACAGGAAGAAAAATAGAAATTTACAATGCCATGAAGTTAAATAACGTGCTACTGAATGACTAACGACTCACTGAAGAAACGAAAAAAAAAAAATCAAGAATCTTAAAGAAAATGTAGCTGCTATGTTTTCAGCATTATCAAAAATTCTAATAAAGAAGGAAGGCAAAGGTCAAGTCAAATCTCCAATGATTTGAAACAGACAATTTAACATTTTTTATTTATTTTAATTTTTTTTATTTTTTTAATTATTTATTATTTAACTTCATTAATTACATTGTATTATGTGACACAGTTTTATTAAAATTACATATGTACCAGTTCATAGAATTTCAAATGTTATTGTTTAAGTAATAACATGTGATCTCTTTTAAGAAGAAAATAAGTTTTGGCTTGGCCCATTTCTATAAGGAAAGATAAAATTAGAAAAATGATTAGGTCAAAAGCTTTACTCTGACTGAATTGTGATGATGTTGAGGTCAAAGTTTTGGTGTAGCAAGCACACTTGCCGCTTGCGATCCTGTCATTCAGTACGAGCACAGGTTCATGTCCCAGCAGCTCTGCTTCTGATCCAGATTTCTGCTAACATTGTGGGAAAAGGAGCAGAAAATGGCCTGATGTTTGAGTTCCTTTGAGACCGATGGAAGATCCTGACGAAGCTCTTGGCTTCTTGCTTTAGTTTGTTCACTTATAGGCTGTTGTAGCCATTTTAGGAATGAACTAGTGAACGGATAACCTCTCTCTCTCTCTCTCTGTAACTGGCTTTCAGAATAAATAATGTTTCAAGTTGTGTATGTCATTAAGACTGCTCCTTCCATTCCAAACTCATCAGCTATGTAACTCCCAAGAATGTAGACTTGCAGAATATCTGGTACTTCTCTTTGTGTTCTTCCTCGTCTATTTTTAAATTTTGTGTTTTGTGCCCTTCATTTTACTCTGAATTGCAGATCATCTGAAATTTCAAAACAATAAAAGTATGCATGAGTTAGGCAAGGCAATGCTTTGTATCCTAATGTGTGTGTAATTAGATGTCCATGCTGCATTCTTGAGCGGTGACTGATAAGACCATCTCGTGTGTCTTTCATTATTCACAATACTGTGGCTTTTGACTCCTCTAGCACTATTATTTGAAAGAATGGAATCATCTTTCTGAATCATAGATTCCTGAAATATGTACTTTTTGAAGAAAAGAAGAATCTTCATAAAGAAAAAAAACCTTGCTCATCTGTAGTGCAACTCACTTTGAAGAGATTCCAGGCATAGGAGAAGCATGGCAGAGGAGGGATAAGGATAGGATTGTGACTTGGAGTCAAAGACATTGCTTCTAATCTAGTTCATCCATTTACTAATGGTAGGATACGTGTAAGATAAATGATAGTCTTTAAATTGGACAATTCATACTGTACAATTACTTCGTATTACTACGTGTGCGTACATATCCTTAGCTGACCCACTAGAGGTATCACTAACCAGTAGCTACTCACCCAGTGGTATTCATAATTAAAAACTAGGAATGTAAAGTAAAGAATATTACATATAGCAAAGCTTAGCTTTGCTTTGCTTATTCACTTGTCCCCTTAAATTAGAAATTTCAATCATTTTAGTATAAAAAATGAGATAAAGCAGTGATGCTATTTGGATATTATTTAGAGAAGTAAGCCTACCGGTTACTGCTTTAAGCTCTAAGAATTCAGCACAAAACAAAACCCACAAAACATGTAATATTATTTCACAATATATTATTACTGATATTTTAAAAATGAGTACAGCTTTGTCTCAAATCTTTGTGAGCATTTCTTTTCATTTTTTCATTGTTTGTTCCTCTCTTAATATTGATTTGTACTAGGAATTCCATTAGGAGCTTTTTGGCTTCCAACATTTTTCTTTATGTTGCACTAATTTTACTCTACGCTCAGCCTAATATGCAACTGAAGCATTAGAACAAATTAAAATAACTAACATTGAACAATGATACTAAAATAGTCTTTAAATGGATTATTTTCAATTTATTCACTCTAAATGAAGGGCAGTCAATAATCAACAGGCCAACTCAACTCTTTGCTGAGATCATAAATACCATTATGGAGGTTTCTGATAACAAAGTATTATTTCTTTGAGAATTTCCTATTGTTGTCTCTAGGGGAGTCATTTCTCTTTAAGAATCAAGTGTGGATTATTATACATGACTTTTAAAAATAAGTTCAAAATAAGAACTGCGGGCCCGGCGGCGTGGCCTAGTGGCTAAAGTCCTCACCTTGAAAGCCCCGGGATCCCATATGGGCGCCGGTTCTATTCCCGGCAGCTCCACTTCCCATCCAGCTCCATGCTTGTGGCCTGGGAAAGCAGTTGAGGTCGGCCCAATGCATTGGGACACTGCACCCGCGTGGGAGACCCGGAAGAGGTTCCAGGTTCCCGGCTTTGGATCGGCGCGCATCGGCCCGTTGCGGCTCACTTGGGGAGTGACTCATTGGACAGAAGATCTTCCTCTCTTTCTCTCCTCCTCTCTGTTTATCTGGCTGTAATAAAATGAATAAATCTTTAAAAAAATATATAAGAACTGCAAAGTGACCTATTAAATAATCAAATGATCGGCTCAGGTGTATCACTTGTCCGAGGCTGAATGTGCCCATGAAATTCATAGTTCATAGAATTTCAGAGGGCCAAAGAAACTCATGCATTTGAATTGCAGGCTTCTGTAGGAAAGAAAACTGAGGTTGAGGTTAATAAGGAAATATTCCAATTGGCTCTTACTCAATGCGACAGGTATCCTCAACAGGAGATGAAATTCAGTCCAGGCCAAGTGAGCTAGAACCACTTCAGTCATTGTTCATTTTTAAATAGTTATTGACTATTCTGTTGTTATTTATCAGGAATATATGTCTACATAATCTATCAAAATATATTATATATTCCTAGATAATCAGAAATGATTTGAGTATATATGAATGTAGCCAGTTATCACTGACTAGTGGGTTTTATAAAGTCATTATCTCTACTTGCTTGGACATTGCAAAGTCCCTTAGTATTTTTTTTTTTTTTTTTTGGTTGAAGGATCAAGAGGAGAAGATGCCATGGAAATATTTGGCTACTAGAAACTTCCTGTGTCTCTCACATCTAATGACATCTATTGAAAATTTTCATAGTTAAAAAATAAATACATTTCTATTATTTATTCAGAGCATATCTTGAACTTGTGAAACTGTTAGGATATTGGGATTTCTTTCCACTTAATGACATTTTTCTGCTCTCAATTCAGTGAAAGGAGCTTACGGAAGGAAATGTGTAAATGTGTAAGCCAATTAATGTGTTAGCATTCATTGCAAGAGATTTATTTTGAATATATGTAACTTAGTACAGTGACCAAAGATAGAATATTCTCATGTGGCATTTCAGAGAATAATGCAAAACAGGAGCAATTGATTCTTTTTGTCAAAATCCAATCATTATGAGACTTCCTCAAAAAGTTCATGGAAAATGTGATTCAATTCATGTGTAAAAATGTGAAATTCATGGTACGTATTTCCCTTGAACTTTTTTGTGATCATTTGTGTCTTTCTATGATAACTCCAAATTCCTTGAACTTACATTGTTATGTATCTATGACCCATACAATGGCAGCAATTTCCCTATGTTTCATTCACCTTTTATCTTCAACATCTAGCATACAGCCTGGTATATAAAATGCATTTAATAAATATCTGGGTGTTGACGAGAGAAGTAATAGGTCAACGAATATAACAAACTTCATCCAGACTTTGAAAAGCAATTGAGTCAATGTAATGAAGATGAACTGAAACCACAGGCCACGTGGAGCACATGGACCACATGACGATAAGTATGTGGAGGTATGTTCAAGTTATGATACTGAAGTACCAACACTTCGATGCATTTCTAAATGCTCCCCAAGCATTGACTCAAAAATGTGTTCCAAAGACTCCTCTTGTGCCCTGAGGATAGTGTGAAATTCATCTCTATCAGTCTACCATCAAGGTTGTAATTAACTCATTGAGTCTGTGGCCTATATTTATGATTACAATATATGATCAAGGATCATAAGCACTAGGAAACCTGTACTATCAGAGTGCCTAATTATTATGTTAAGAGAACGGCAGCAGGCAAACGTTTCATCTTTTACTAGAAAGAAGAAATCTGGCAGAACTTGGGAGATCACTTTGATGTTGGATTTGTATATGAAAATATCAAAGATTGAGCTATTTTCAAACAGAACATCCAATGTTGGTTTCATCCAGGAAGTCGATTTTCTACTCCATTACAGTATTTCCCTTTGAAGTGGCATAGTCCAGAATTTGCTATTAGGATCTATTTATTGCAGATAGCACAATAAAATTCAAGAAGGGGAAAGAAAAAAAATTTCAGAAATCTCAAAACCAACAGCAGGTGTTACTCTGAATTGTGAAGGTGATAACAGACTCAATTAGTGAGAAAGGCCTGGGAGGATGAGTGGTACAGACAGCAGCATCAGCAGTCCCTAGGAAATGAAAAGTCTGATGTTGGTCACAAGACCTGCAAAATCAAAAACTCTGAGGGTTGTGACACTCAGGCAAACTATGTTTTCACAGGCTGTCAAAGTGGTTCTAATACCCATTCAAGTTTAACAACGCTGACCTACAATAATTCAAAACATAAGTTTGACACATCTTCTGTTTTCAAATCCAACTATGACTAGTTTGCTAGTGACAGGTTTCACAACTAACCGGTCTGGAAACCCACCACCTGTGTTGCATGTCCATGTTTTTGAGAGATAAAGTTTACAGAGAGAGAGAGGTTTTTGGGGTTATCTTTCCACTTTTCCATTTTAACCAAAGTCCTAGGAAAAGAAAGCAACTGTTTCTGAGCCGACAGATGACCAGGAAGGCAGGAGAGGTGTATTTACATGACCTTGAACACGTCTGTGAATCTCTTGTCTGAGTTGTTCCAAGAGACTCTGCCAACATATTCCAGAATGAGCCTGAACGTTGCTTCCATCTGAGAAGTGTGCATGCGCCTGCCCTGTTCCCACGGGGCTTTGAGCAGCAGCGTTTTCTAACAGGGGAAACCACCAAGCTTTTAACACACTGTGTTCAGTAGTTCAGTGGTTCCTTCAGGCTTTCTCACACTGCTTTCATTCAGATGTTTCATTCTGGTATTTCATAGACAACGTGCAGAAGCCACATCCAAGATGATACGGATTGTGGCTGGCGAGCACAGTGGATTATGGGAATGAATAAAATCTTCAGTCCAGAAAACATGTGTTTTTTTTTTTTTTTCATGGATGTGCAGCCATTGTTGGAGAGGAGTAACATTTTATTTCCTATTGCTGAAACTGTGGGATGTTGGTAGAGCAGAAGACCAGAAACCCACATTAAGTGGCATGGTACTTCAAATTAGGAACTTTGTTTCCAAAAAGAGTCCTGGTTATTCAGAAATAATATCTTTCTCTGGGATTTGAAACTAGTCTTGTAACTAATTGATCCTATGAAAAGCTTTGGTGGAAAAGAGTGCAGGCAGTCGGGGGAAGGGAGTAGAGCAGTGATGGAAGAGAACAACATGGGATATGACACATCTTCTGACCATGTTAAAGACCAAACGTCCCTGCGACTATGTGGCTCACCTGCACATACAAGTCAGCTGCGGGAACGGAACATTTTCCTGACCTCACTGTCTTTAGTGGCATTGGTTAGTGTTGTATCAATGACTATTCAGTAAATGTTGACTTTGAAATGTTCATATCTATTTTAAAGATTTATTTATTTTCATTGGAAAGCCAGATATACTGAGAGGAGAAGAGACGGAGAAGAGGATCTTCTGTCCGTTGATTCACTCCCCGAGTAACCGCAGCAACCAGAGCTGCGCTGATCCAACGCCAGGAACCTGGAGTGGGTGCAGGGTCCCAACGCTTTGAGTCATCCTTGACAGCTTTTGCAGGCCACAAGCAAAGAGCTGGATGGGAAGTGGGGCTCTGGAATATGAACTGGTGCCCATATGGGATCCTGCTGCATGCAAGGCAAGGACTTTAGCCAATAGGCTATTGCACCAAGCCTGAAAAATACTTATATTTTTAATCAAGCTAGTCAGTGAAACATTTTGTAAATACAAAATGAGTACAAAACATTCACACCCTTCAAAAAGCTTAATAATGAAAATATCACAGATACACATGTAAACCCTCACAAAATCTTCTTGATCTACACCGTTCTCTCTGCATCTCCTTCATAGAAACAACAACTGTGTTATCTAATTTTAGCAATCAACTTTCTAATAAGCTTTGTCACACACGCAGCCTACTACTTTTAAAGATATCAAAACTGGAAAACTTTAGGTGACCTTCTAGCATATCTAAAGTAAAATGGTGGACGTGTGATTTCCATACCCATTTCTCATCCCATACTATGACGTTTCTTTCTTTAGGTGGTAAAACTTTCCATTCCTAGAGTTTCTGTTAATGATTTAACTGTATGGTCACCTGGAACAAGATGAAGAGAAAAACACCAAGAACTTCAAGATTCATTGAAAGCATAACTTTTCAAAATTTATTTTTTTAAACATCCAAAAATAAAAGTTACTACATATTAGAATAGGAAAGTGAGAACAAACATATCCTCTCATTTTCAAAATAATAAGTAGAAGAGAACAGAATAGTTTAGCTAGTTGAGTATGAACAATGTGCTGATTGCAGCATGATCACAGTACTAGCTTATGTGAATGTCTCAGTTTGTCAAATCTATTTTTGCACCAGCTAAAATTACTTTTTAATTCTTTATCATATGAAGTATTATAAATTCCGTATATACAGTCTTCTACATTTTCCCTATGGTTTTCTTTTAAGATTTATTTTTATTGGAAAGTCAGATATACAGAGAGGAGAGACAGAGAGGAAGATCTTCTGTCCAATGATTCACTCCTCAAGTGACCGCAATGGCTGGTGCTGCGCCGATCCAAAGCCAGGATCCACGAAATTCCTCCAGGTCTCCCACACGGGTGCAGAGTCCCAAGGCTTTGGGCCGTCCTGGACTGCTTTTTCCCAGGCCACAGAGGTGGAAGGGAAGTGGAGCTGCCGGGATTAGAACTGGCGCCCATATGGGATCCCTGCGCGTTCAAGGCGAGGACTTTAGCCACTAGGTCACGCCGCCAGGCCCCTTCCCTGTGTTTTATGATTTTAACTTTTTATTTTAATTTTCTGCTGCCTTTTAAAAATGTTTTATGTTTGCCTTTCTGCAAGTTGTCTCTCATCTTTCTTGAAAATGTCCTTCGAAGCAAAGTTCTTTCGTGAATACAAATTTATTTTATTTTCCTTTTTAAAAATTCACTTTTTTAAATTGAAACACAGATTTTATAGACAGAGGGGAGATAGATAGAAGGTCATCCACTGGTTCATTCCCAAATGGCCACAATGCCCAGAGCTGAGCTGAGTTACAGCCAGGATCCAGGAGCTGTTTCTCACACATGCAGGTACCGAATTCCACGACCTTGAGACATCCTCCACTGGTTTCCTAGTCCATAAGTAGAGGAAATGGAGCAGTCGGGACGTGAACCAGTGCCCACGTGGGATGCCAGTGCTACAGGGTGGAATATTCACCTGCTACACCACCATGCCAAATTGCTCTATTTTTCATTGTACATGCTTTTAGTGTCATGTGTTAGGATATTTAAAGGTATTGTGGGTTTACTCTTGTTTTTTTTCTCCTAAAGGCTTTTCATCTTTATCTCTTACATTGGAGTGTGGACCACTGTGAGTTAAGTTTGTAGATGGCTTGTGATCAGTGTTGAACTCCATCACTGTGCAGGTGGCTACCCAGTTTCCTCAGCATCATTTGTTAAAAGGACAGTTCTTCTCAATTCCATTGTCCTTTGACACATGCTAATAATACTTTATTTCCCTATCCTGTGCATTGATGTGTATACTCATCTTTATGCCTATATCTTGTTACTATAGCTTTGTAGAAAACTTCAATGCTAAGTACGAATCACTTAATTTTGTTCTTTTTCAAATTTATTCTTGTCAATTTGGGTTTCCAAACAGTCTTTCTTGCACCTTGCTCTCTCAGTATTTCATTCATGTTTGTCTAGATGGTATCCTGCTTGTATTATCTCAATGAGACCTGGCAATTTTGAACTGTATTGATCTTTATTTTTGTGAAGATGGCTGCATGTTTTTTTTTTTAAATTTTTGAATGATGACTTCTGGAGCACTTGAATACAGTATTTTTTGCTTCTATATGTTTTCAGCTAAAAAGTGTGGACGTGTACTCTTTGAACCAGTCCATCAGATGCCTGAGGCCCTCAGAACTCGTACACGCTCAGCAGACTGAGTGCTAGCAGGAAACAGACTTCTTGCATGGGATTGTAGCTGCCTTGCTGGCCACGCATAGCTGGGGATGAGTGGTGCCTCCCTCTGCCTCCTTCCTCTTTAGTTGCTTGTAGCCAAGCGTATCCCCTTCCTCAGTGAATCAGTTTGATCATCAGAATCTGTTCCTGAAAAATCTATTTACCTTGACATTGTTAGGTCTGGTGATTGCTAGTTCATTTCCTTGTTTGCTGTCTTTAGAAGAGCTTTGTGTGGTTGTCTAGGTGGCCATTTATCTATCTATCTGTCTATCTATCTATCTATCTATCTAAACATACAGATGTATATATAAATATATTATGTATTTTATATATATATAAATTAAATGGAATTATGCTTATAAAAGCAATGACAGGAAAACTACACAAACAAGTATATACACACTGCTGAATGGATTGAGTTTTTTCTTTTTACTCTCAGTATATTTCTCATATGCACATATACACTGTTGAGTTCAATAAAGGCATTGCTTCACTTGCCTTGCTTCCCCTATGTCCCAACCTTTGTTGGTGCGGTCATCACATACACCTTGGGTCCCTGTCCTCTCAGAGGGATCACCACAGAGAGGCTATTTTTCTAATAATCATTAATTTTAGAAAATCTCATTTTATTTCTCTTTCCTTTAAATAGATTTGACAGGCTACAAATCCACTTCAGTTTATTTTAAAAAATGACCCACTGTCCAACTTCAGTCTGAAGATTTATTTCCCATTTAACAATCCAGGTATGTAATCAGGCACAGTTTTTAGAACATCTCCTCTCACTTTCTCTCTTTGTGAAAATCCTATTGGATATTCATTGAGCGTTATTATCTTTAATGTCTTTCAAGAATGTTTTCTTTGCTTCCTGTTTATGCTTCATTTCTATTTTAATAATTTACCATTGTTCTAACACACTGTTGAACAAATTGAGTTTTAGTTTTTTTGCTTTCAGGGAGTATATTTCTATTTTTAGAAGATCTGTTTTACTCTTTTCCACATTTGTCTACTTAAATATATTTATGGGCTTCATCTTTTAGAACCAATTGCTATTCATCATTTTTCAGCTTTAATCATTTCACCGTGAGAACATATTTTAAAATTTTTCTCCTGCAGTGGCTTCATGGGGGTCTGGTAGAGACTGAGTTTCACATATTTTGTGATTATATTTTCATTTAAAGTTTGTTTTCCGCAGGGATAAATGTGCAACATGACATTCAGTCTGGAAGCTGAATTCTTCTATGGAGGCTAAACGTTTCTTTCATCAGACACCCTGTGAACCATCACCATAATAATGTTTTAAATATTAATTTCTTGGTTTCAGGCAAATAAAGTTTGTGGGTAGGTAAATATCTGTAGGACAATATTTCATCTACATTATAGGTTAATTCAAATTCCAAGTCACTTGAAAAATAAAATTGAAATTTATAATTGTTTAGGGAGATCTTTTTCTTACCCGGTTGCCAGATCAAATGAGGAACTTATTTTCCTTTGTTTCTTCAGTTCAACATTTCAATGAGTTTGTATCTCTTTGCATTCCCCAGCTTTATTAATACAAGGATTCATATTTTGTCTATTATTGTGACTAAATCCCTGTGCCTCAAGACCAACCTTCCCGGTTCGTCCAGCCACCATTTTATTGAACGACTCCTTTCAGATGTTTTCTGCACTGGATTTTAGTTCCTGGTCATCATCTTCTTTGTATGACTGAATCCAGTTGAGCACTAAAATGCAATTTGTTCTGTTTTATCAAGGATGTACAGATCACATAGCCCAATCGGAATTCCTTTGTACATTTTCATAAGACAAAAGGGAATGTTTGAGTATAAAGATTAAAATAATCTAAACAATGCAGTCCAATTTGTGTTTTGTAAAGCATGAAGATTTTATTTTTGTTTTTCTCATATCCAGACATACATGAGAGGGCATAGAAGTGTATTCTTTTTGTTGACTCTCATCGTAAATTGTGTAAGTAGATGGAAAGGAATCTTCACTTGTCAAGTGATATTGGCAAGGAGTTACGCAGTTGGAAACATTCTTGTAACATCGTAAGGCCAGTACCAGACCTAAGTGTGGAAGGATATGCTAAGCAGATTCTCTATCTTGTAAGCCTCCAACTATCTACCTCAATTGTTTACCTTCCAGCTCTGACATAATCATGTTTTTCTCACTCTGTTTTCACTCAATTTCCAGAACTGTGGTTACACTATCTCATTATCCCAAATATTGAGTCTCTATGCTTCAGGTTGTTGAAAGTATTAAGGAAGTATATCTATTCTATGTATTAGGTAGCTAGCATCCCCATCAACTCTCCTCTGATGCTTAATTGCTTTCAAGATTTCATTATATGTTTTTCTAATTTCCATCTTATTGTAACTAATGTGTGCTAAGTTTTTTGCTGTTTTGTTTTACGATGAAATAGAAGTCTGAATTTTTGAACAACCGCTTGTCCATGTAGTTTCCCCATCATTGGTGACTTGGAGAACTGGTTGTAGTTGGATGAATGTCCAGTTAGAGGATTCATCATTGCTTTACATGAGTTCTCTGTTTTCATTTCCTCCTTACAGAGGTGCTTTTGTAAGCATAATTCTACTTCAAATAAATGATTCAAAGTCTTATATCTTGGCTCAAACACCAATTCACTTTCAACATATTTTCATTAAGTAACTTACTGAACAAATTCAGGCAACAGGGCCAGGCTTGGTAGCTTAGCGCTAAAGTCCTCACCTTGTACGTGCCGGGATCCCATATAAGTGCCAATTCAAATCCCAAAACCTTGGGATCCTGCACCCACATGGGAGACCCAGAAGAAGCTCCAAGCTCCTGTTTTGGATTGGCACAGCTCCAGTCTTTGCGGCCGCTTGGGGAGTGAATCAATAGACAGAAGCTCTTCCTCTCTATCTCTCCTCCTCTCTATATATCTGACTTTCCAATTTAAAAAACAATAAAAAGATCTCTTTAAACAAAATTCAGGTAAGATAAAAGTTTCATATTATATTCATCTTGAGAAGTCCCAAAACAAGTCTGACAGATTTCATCTTTTAACAAATGTATGATTCTTACCATTTAATCAGATTTCCACATTACATGTCTGACCAATACTTAACTGAAAAGCAATGCAATATTTTTCAGCAGCAAAAAACAAACAAAAAAAAAAACAGTGCAGTAAATGTCCCAGTAGTTGAATAATTACATTGAAATCTTTATTTTTTCTTCTTCATTTGTTGGGAATATACCGTAGTTAAAGAAGGGTATTACAATTATCCTCAGAAGCCCACGTATCATCCTGAAAGCATCATTCCATATGCTATCTCTCAGTCTCCTAGGAATTTCTTTCTGTTCATATTTCATAAACAGGTGTCTGACCTGAAATTATTTGTAGTGTCTCCACCTTTCTCCTTTACAAATATGTGAGTGCCACAAGGGCAAATATTGTCAGTATTGATCACTGCTGTATTCTTAACCATCAGAACAGTTCCTGCCCATCAATATTTACTGAATAAATGTTTCAACATCTAGGTCATTATGTACCTTACCTGTTATGCCAATATTGTACCTCCTATTTTTTTTTCTTTATTTTCCACATTTCTCTAGAATCTTTACACTTCAAAAATTTAATTAGGGCATTCAGAAATATGGTGTAACTTGTAAAGCATCTGCCCACAACACTGGCATCCTATATGAGCATCACTTTGAATTCCAGGTGATTCATTTATAATCCACTCCCTTTCTAGAAAATGAACCAAGTATTTGGGCCTCTGCTGCCCACCTAGTATATCCATGTGATGCCCCTGGCTCCTAGTTTCAACCTGGCTCACTGCTGGCCATTGTGACCATTGGGAATAAGCCAGCAGATGGAAGATCTTTTTTCTTCTTATGACTCTTCCTCTATCTACGTACTTTGAGTTTCAAAATGAATGAATAAATATTTTCTTACAAAAATCTGACAAGGGACAGAAATAAGAGGATGATTTTTTATAAGCACTCTCTGTATTAATTTAAAAGGGCCTTTTATGGGGAAAAACATAATTCTAATGTCTTTTTCTTCATCATCTTTTCAAATCTTACGTAGATATTATTGAAAATTTACTAGGCAGAATGGAGTGACCACTGGGCTCAGAATAAGGAATTACTATTCTTTTTTTTTTTTTTTTTTTTTTTTTTTTTAGATTTTTTTATTGTTATTGGAAAGCCGGATATACAGAGAGGAGGAGAGACAGAGAGGAAGATCTTCCATCCGATGATTCACTCCCCAAGTGAGCCGCAACAGGCCGGTACGCGCCAATCCGATGCCAGGACCAGGAACCTCTTCCGGGTCTCCCACGCGGGTGCAGGGTCCCAAAGCTTTGGGGCATCCTCGACTGCTTTCCCAGGCCACAAGCAGGGAGCTGGATGGGAAGTGGAGCTGCCGGGATTAGAACCAGTGCCCATATGGGATCCCGGGGCCTTCAAGGTGAGGACTTTAGCCGCTAGGCCATGCCGCCGGGCCCAGGAGTTACTATTCTAATTTTGTCATAAAACATGGTCCTGGTAAAGTTTATAGCATTGCTTTTAAGAATAATCTTTGACTTTGGAAAAATATGAAATAAGAATATAGTGTATACCATAGGGCTGTTTAAATTTAGAAATAACAGTACAATGTAATTGGAGCTTATATTAACACAATGAATTATGTAGCTTCCAAAAATCTTTCATGTGCTTTATCTTGATCCATGAAATTGTCCTGAAAAAAAAAAAAAAACAGTCATAGTATTATGTTCCTTGAATATTTTTTCTAAGGTACATGTGCTACCAAAAAAATTCTGTTTTTTCTTCTTAATCTATAGCATGTGTATTTCACCTTCATTTTGGAATAGTGTTTTCCTGGAATTTAGTTTCATTGACAGATGTGAAAGCTCATTGGAATTCATTGCACTTCTGGATGTATATGCATCATTGTTGTAGAAATTTTGGATACCAATTCTCCACTCTGTGGCTTTTTATTGCTGCTTTTTTGAGTAGTGACTGGCCATCTCATTTAGTGAAATCTATTTGCTACTTTCCATTCTCCCCTTGCAATGTTGGCATTCTCAGTCACCCTGCTTTGACAGCGGTGTTCAGTGGGCTTTCTTCGACATCTCTTTCCTTGACTATAACTGATCATTGAATTTTGCTAACTATCCAGCAATGATTTTTTCATTTTCAATAGAGTTCTCTGGTCATTAATTACTCTAGACATTTAGCTGATTAAATCTGAGACCTTTTTAAAAATAATAATAATAAAACTCATGTTTGAGAGTTAGAGAGCTCCTTTAGCTAGCATTTCCATTCTGCTTATCTCAGTCTGTATTCCTGTGTTGTTTAAAATACCCGATATGAATTTCTGGGGGGAGAGAATTTTAATTCCATCTTACTATTTGAAGGTTATGATTCAGCAACAAGTGGCCTCCTCGTCTGGTGTGTGGTGGAAGCTACCATGCAACTATGCAGGGACAGTCACACATGAAGAAGGAACCAGAGATGGCAGCTAGACAGAACGTGAGCTCACGTGTCCAAACACTCTGAGGAAAACATCCAAGACCTACCTGCTGTCAGAGCCACCTATTAGAAGTCACAATTAGGTCAAGTCTCCATGTGCAGTCTATGAATGATTAAGATTTTAGGATAGAAACATCTGTGTGAGTTTGGGAAGCCTGGCCAGTTCAATCTTTAATCCTGACAAGCTAGCTACTCTGTTTTTGCCTATATTGCTGATCAGCCCGCCAGCCTTAGCCTTCTCCCAGTTTCTGCTCATCATGATTTCTGCTGCAATTAAAACATTCCTTAGGTTTCAGCTTCTTCACCCTCCACTGTAGCTGAAGTCAATTCCTTTGGTAAGAGACTCAGAGATCTGTTTAGTGTGTATTTCTCCCACAGTGGTGGAAATAGCTCTGAGTCAAGATGTAGAACTACATGGAAAATGTCATGGTCCTTCCACATGAAATCCCTACTTAATCGTATGAGTCCTTGATACAGCAAAAATATATATGCTAAAGACTTCATTTTATCTGTGTGTTTTCTAGCAGAAAATGTGTTTTCTAGCCTTAAAATCCAGGGCAGAAGCCCAGTCCTAACTGTTACAGGTTGCTGAAGAGTGATTAGTTGGATGGAAAATTTCTCTCTGGAGGCATCTGTCTATTGTCTCCATTCATCTTTCTCTCAAATCCCATGAAAATAGATTGACTGATTAAAATAATAGATGGAATGAAATGCCAACACTACTGCACACCAGGGTCTAATTTTGAGAATAATAATCAATGATAAAACAAAGAATAAATAACAGCAAAAATGAAGAATGTTAACATATGAAAGGCTAAAAGCCATGGGAAAATTGAATTAAGATCATAGTCTTTGGATGCAAAATAAGTTTGAAATCCATACTTAGTTTTTTCTGAACATTCATTTTCTGTGAATATTTTGAACATGCTTCCTATCTGAAGAGATGTGGAGATTATAATATTAAATAGGTATTGCTAATAGAATAAAATATCCTTGCTCTTGGTTTCTGCTTTGTGAGATCTCTGCTCTGTTACCCCCTCCGTTATCCTTGTGCTTCCTAATACCCTGTTTTCTCTTGTTCAACACCCTAGGTTTTGATTTGTTTTATTTTAGGTTTACAAGTCCCATAGTGTTTTGCACCACCAGGGTCAATATCAGCATCACTTAAGAATCTGTTGGAAAGATACAAACATACGTGGCCAGCACCTACAGGCGAAGCCCAGTACATTCCCGTAACCAATATCTCCAACGAGGAGCATTGGGTGGAGTTTCTATTGCAAGGTATCATGGAAAACTAACATTGTTTCCATAGGGCAGAGATATTTCTGCACAGACTCTACAGGAGGCCCATGTCAGACCTCCTTTGAATTAAATACTTGTGATCACAGGAGTAGTCTAGTGCTACACTAGGGAATGGTGAGTTGCTATATTGTCAGAATCCCACCAAAGTAAAACAGGTGTTCATTATTCTAGCCAGAAAAAAAAAAGCCTGTACCATGGTCTAGTGTTATGGTGGCAATTACTATTCTTCATTGTCTTTGTTCCAGATTCATTCACTTTCTTCCCTTTCTTCTATGTTTTCTTGGTAACTCTTGTCTTTGGACTTTGCTCAGGCTATTGCCGGTACCTAAAATTCTTTCTTTCCAGACAAGATGTCATGGAATAGCATTCTAATTTCTAGCAAAGGCCTATAAGTAAAGCTACAAATAGGGAGTGTTGAAAATTCCTCTTGTAACTTGTTTTTTTTTTCTTTTTTTTTCTTTTTTTTAAATTATTTATTATTTAACTTCAGTAATTACATTGTATTATGTGACACAGTTACATAGATACTTGGGTTCTCCCCACCCCTCCCCAAACCCTCCCACCATGGTGGATTCCTCCACCTTGTTGCATAACCACAGCTCAAGTTCAGTTGAGATTTCCCCATTGCAAGCGTATACCAAACATAGAGTCCAGTATCTTATTGTCCCGTCAAGTTCAACGGCTTCTTAGGTATACCCTCTCTGGTCTGAAGACAGAGCCAGCAGAGTATCATCCCAGTCAATTGAAAGCTCCAACATACCATCAGCAAAAATTTACATCATTATGGAATTAATTGACATAGTAATGAGTAACCAATATGTTAAAAGTAAATGCGAGTTCCCAGCCACCTTCTGTGACCACCTCACCTATACTTCAATTTTAGTTTATACACAACATATAACATTCAAAACATAACATGTTATACATAACATCATATCATCTTAAATTAAGGCAAAGATGTGGTATTTAACCTTTTGGGATTGGCTCATTTCCCTTAGCATTATGGTACTTGTACAACCCTACTTGATCATTTGAAGGACTGTAAGATTTATTTATTTTAATTGCAAAGTCAGGAGCAAGGAACTCTTTCAGGTCTCCCATGCGGGTACAGGGTTCCAAGGCTTTGGGCCATCCTCGATTACTTTCCCAAGCCACAAGCAGGGAGCTGGATGGGAAGTGGGGCTGCCAGGAGTAGAACCAGTGCCCATATGGGATCCTGGCATGTTCAAGGCATGGACTTTAGCCGCTAGACCACTGTGCTGGGCCCGGACCAATTAAGTTACACAGAATATAAAGCATCATCTAAAAATTGCACAAAATAAAGAAGCTCCTTGTAAATATTTATTTTCTTATTTGATAGGTATAATAACCTAGAGAGAAGGAAAGAAAGAAATCTTCCATCTAGTGGTTCTCTCCTGCCTTGGTGCCAATGACTAGGGCTGGACCAAGTTGATGCCAGGAACCTCAAACTTTATTCAGATTTCCCGTCTACACAATAGCATCCCATCTTCCACCACCTTCCTGGGTGCACTAACAGGGGCTTGGTTTGGAAATGAAGCAAACCAGGTTTTAGGCTAGTGCTTGCATAGCGCTTGCAGGTGGCTGATTAACCACTCTGTCATAATGTTGGCTCCAAGTCAGGAGGATTTTGGGTATCCAGGACAAATTTCTCATGGATTAAAAATATTCTCACATGAAAACAGTGAACTTCAATGGAAATCATATGTTTATATTTCAAAAATAATGTGTATTTAGCAAAATTATTATAGTTAGTATCTGTAAAGATTCTTACTGATTTTTAAAATTGTTATTTTAAAATTATAATTTATAATTGGAAAGTCTAATATTTTTTGACAGTATTATATTTTAACAGTAAAGCATATCTATCAGAGAAAAGATATGATATTTGTCTGGTAGATACTGGCTTGATTCAATAAGCATGACAATATTATTTCCATTTTTTCTGTTTTATTTGTTCCTTCTTCATTATTTCAAGGATGACATGTGGTAATCTCAATCTTGCCAAAGTAACAAGTTGTCCAAATTCATTACTAACTCCCTTTCAGAAAATGTTGAAAGATTAAATACAATGAGAATTTCATCTTCCCCAAGGGAGAGATATACTTATTTTCTCAAACACTGTGAGGTTGGAAAATCTGCACTGTTGATCTGTCAGCCATTGTTAACTTGGCAAGTAACATTATGAAAGTATGTTTGGAAGAAAGGAAGGGAGGAAGGAAGGAAGTGAAATAAGAGGGAGGGACAGGAAGGGTACGTGGAAAAAGGGACAGAGAGGGGAAGGGGAAGAGAGATTGAAGGGGAAAAGAGAAAGACTAGAGAAGAAATTCCCAGTTCCCACTGCCAGGCCCTGCCAGGCCCTTCAGGGAGATTCTTGTTAGCTTTAATGCATAGTCTTCTTTCAGTCTCTCTCTCTCTTTTCATTACAAATAAAGACCTGGCATGTCTTTGAAGTTCTGACAGCATCAAAGGCTTGCTCCTATTAATTTTAAATTACTCTTCCTAAAAGCCTGTCTACTATTAGCACTGTTTGAAAAGGATGCCCTGTTCTGCTGGTCCTGGATTCTCAAGGCAGAAGGACCTCTTCATCTATCTTCCTTCATTTTTTATCAAATAATATTAAGTAGAAAATGTCCTTTAACTTATAAAATGACTACTTTGATTAGACTCTTCAGGCTGATAGAACTAGAAAAAGGGACCTGACCTCACTCTGAGGTTTTGGTCTCAGAGAACTGGAAATTGAGAAACTGCGTTTATACTGAAAACTGAAAATGCTAGCTTTTGATTAATTCCTATGGCAGACAGAATGGCAAGAAAATATTCCTGGAGGGGGGGGTAGCTAGCATTTTTAATCTTTCAAAAATCTAATGTTGCAAACATAAAAATTCATACTTGCAGATATGAAAGAATTGGAAAACAAATCGTAATTACCTAGTCTCTACTGCATTTATTACACAGATAAATTTGTCATATTTTTATTCTTTCCATACAAAATCTGTAATCTGTTTGTATCATTATTTTACCTTTTACATGAAGAATTTTTATCTGCATCTGAATTCTTCCATTAAGATATCTTGTTTTTTCTTATGTAGGTGAAATGAATGGATCATTTAAAATTTGAGACTAATCTTATATATAGCTTAATATCAGTGTGGACAAGCCCTTAACTTTTCTTTGGAACAATATGCATTGCACTTGTTTTTATTCATAGATTTTTTTGCATGCACAAAGAAAGTGAATTTGAAACCACAGTACTGGTGGAATCCTACCAGAAAGATTATTTGGGGAAGAAAATCAACTTAGCTTACTGTACAAAAGTCAAATAAATTGTGTTATGTGTGTAACTCCCTAGTTGGTAAATTATTTCCACCACAGAAGTCGCCTAATAAATTGAATGAACTAAAACTTCAGTTTTTTTTACACCTGCTGTTTTCCACAACTTATTGTCTCAATTATTTCAGGCTTCTACAAAATATTAAGTTGTCTCATCAGGATGATGGCTTTGACACAAAATTACATTCCTTAATGTCTCTTCCTTGGTGATATTTGGCAAAACTCCGAGGCTCACAAATTTAATAGAACAATATATTCCTCAATAAATAACCAAGATCTTGGATGACAAACAAAACTTGTTTTGTATTATTAGAACTGCTTCCCTAACACCAAGGCAGGAACAATTGCTTAATCTTTTTAAATAAGGGTTATAAAAGAAAATTACAGCTGGTGCATTATAGCACTGGAACTTCTTTCCAAATTTCCACAAGATTAGTTATTCACATCAATGAATTAGACACTGAACCCATCACTAATATATTCCTTCTCTAACAGTCAAATATTTATGGTTCTGTGAAACAATATGTGACATAAAATACATCTAAACACCTTTTTGTCAAACCAAAACATAAATCTCTCCTGGTATTACCTTCCTACAGTAATACTTTACAGTGGCATGCAGGATGCAACATTATAAATTATTGGGAAGGAAGAACAGCATTTGGGAACTGTCAAGTTCGTTGCAAGTCATTTCTTTTTTCTTGTTCCTCATCTTAGAGGCAATAAAACTGAGGGTCAAAGTGATGGGTGACTTTCTCAAGGACCCCAAGTTTCAACATGAATAGATCAAACATGGTGCCTGGTTAGTGTTGAAAACTGTATGTCAGTCATTGAGTCAGCAACGGCACGCATGGGTGGAAAAAAGAACCAGTGAGACCCAGAGAAATTTGACCCTAGGGACAAGGGAGTCAAAAGTGACAGAGTGAGTAGACTCAAGAAACATTGCTGAAAGATTACATGGAGCTTTCCTGTTGGTGTTGGACAGAAATCTGCTTCATTTTGATAGTCCTTGTGTTAAGTTTCATGGGACAGTTTTTCACACTCTAAATGGGCAATAGATGAGTCCAGACCTATGCCAGCTCTTCTGATGTGGGTTGCAATGTGATCCTTGCCTCTCCAGCAGCGGTATGGTATCATCTATCCCACAGAATGCATGGACATTGTACTGCTCTCCATTCTAACTGACCTATTTAATTCATAGATGTAATTCACTGTGTGCAACTGATTTTTACATATCACGGACATCAAGGAAAACTCTCAGTGAAGTGAATACACACCTATTAGTAGTACTTTCGCATTCAGGTTAAGAACACCTGGATTTGGGGAAGAGTGCAATGAGTACTAAATATGACAACACATATGGATGCTTAAAATAGCACCAGGCATACAGTAATATTACATAACTGGTTTTTACAAAATTTGTCTCACCTGATTTAGGAACCACTTTAAAAGGCTACAAGGAAGGTCCAGTGCTGGAGCCTAGTGGCTAAAGTCCTCGCCTTGAACACACCGGGATCCCATATGGGCACTGGTTCTAGTCCTGGCAGCCCTGCTTCCCATCCAGCTCCCTGCTTGTGGCCTGGGAAAGCAGTTGAGGATGGCCCAAAGCCTTGGAACCCTGTACCCGCATGGGAGACCCTGAGGAAGCCCCTGGCTCATGGCTTTGTGTTGACTCAGCTCCGGCCAATGCGGTCGTTTTGGAGATCTGATTAATGGACCGAAGATCTTCCTCTCTGTTTCTCCTCTTCTCTATACATCTGACTTTCCAATAAAAATGATAATTATTAAAAAGAAAAAAAAGCTACAATGAGGACCCAGAATGGTAGCCTTGTAGGTAAAGTCCTCACCTAGAACATGCGAGGATCTAGCTGCCCTACTTCCCATCCAGCTCCCTGCTGGAGGTCTGGGAAAGCAGTCAAGGACAGCCCAAAGCCTTGGGACACTGTGCCTGTGTGGGAGACCAGGAAGAAGCTCCTGCTTCATGGCTTCGGATCTACTCAGCCCTGGCCGTTATGGCTGTCTAGGAATTGAACCAACAGATGAAGAGCTTTGTATCTCTTCTCTGTATATCTGCTTTTCTAATAAAAATAAATAAATCTTTTTTTTTAAGTTACAAGGAACATTTATTTCTAAGTTTCATCAAAGAAACATTATGTGGCATTTTAACTATACAATGAAAGTTTGGCTGCTATACATACTTTTGTAAAAATTAAGGAAAAAGTAAGCTTGATTTATTAAAAACATGAAGCTAAATTATTAGTTTGAGATTTGTTAAAATAATGCAAACTCACCTATTCCTGGGGCCAAATATGAACACATTTGGTTTGTTAAAGGATTTGAAATCTCTGAGGAAATAACAGAATTTAGCATGCATCACAGAATTACTGTGTTCTGTGAACTATTTTAAATGCTTTAAAGCAGGACCCCAATAAACAATTTGAATACACTTTTTTGAACACAACTGTGTGAAAAGAAAATTAAATTGCAAAGCATTACATACAGAAATATTCCAGCAAAAGTCCAAAAAGAGACAATATTATTATTTTGAGGATTGTATTTCAAATTAAAGTGCACATTTACTGGAGTGTAGTGGGTTAAACTGCTATCCCAGACACTGGTATTTCATATGGGTGCTGGTTTGTGCCCCAGATGTTCCATCTTCAATCCAGCTCCATGTAGTCAGCCTCGGAGAGCAGCAAATTATGACCCAGTGGTCCAGCTCTTGCTACCTGGTCTAGAAGACTATAATGGAGCTCCTAGGCCTGGCTCACCCTTGGCCATTGTGGCCTCATAGGATGTAAAAGATCAGATGGAAAAATCTTCCTGTCTCCTTTCTTTTTTTCCCTCTTCTCTCTCTCTCTCTCTTTTTCTCTCTCTCTTTCTGTAACTTAGCCTTTCAAATTAAAAAATGAATAAATAGCTATAAAAACAACAACAGATACTTGCAAGATTGCCACCATTTCCAGAGACTGTTTATTGCTTTTCTGGAAATGCAAATAATTGTGGCAACTCTATCAAGCTCTTCATCTCTGCAACAAATGCTCAGCTCCACAGCAATTTGTAGACAGCAAGTATGCAACGGTTTCTTCTTTAACAGATATACTTGGTGGCTAGTTTAATGAAGATGACAGCATTTCAGTACAAAATGAGGGACAAAACTTGTCCGAACCACAGTGTCCATAAAGAATAATAATACTTAGAGCATTTCATCAGCATCATCATGCCTTACCAAAATGATTTTCTGCTTTTTAAATTGAGTAATTGACTTGTAAACAATGTTTCAACTTGTGCACTTATATAAACAGCAGCTATGAGAGTAATGGGATAAAATAGTGTTAGTGATGAGTCAAAAAGTGAAACTTATTTGGCATATTCACTTCAACTCAGTTGCAAATAATTAACTTGCAATGAAAGCTGAAACCAGTTCCACTGAAGTTTAGGTGAAGCTAAATGTCAGTTCTTTAAGATAATCACTAGCTGCAAGGAGTTTATCAATTTCATGGACTATTGATTTTTATGGAGGATCAAAGACACTTATTATCCCTTTACTGACTGATATACTTATCAGTTTTCAGGATTCTCAGTAATTGTGAGAGAGGTTTCTAAGTGACAGCCAATAGTGTTTTCGGAAACGGCTGCCACATTATTTTGAATAAGATTCTTCCAGAACTTTGCCGTGGCCCCACTAGGAAGGCAAGTTTGACTCTCTTCACAGGAAGAAAGAGGGTTTAGTACACATCGGTGATTAATAATGTTCCTGCCCAGGCCACAAAAGATGATGCCACTTCTTGTCATACTTATTCTTGGAGACCTCAGAAGTCATCTGAATTGTCCCATTACTCTGAATGTACTAAGTTCAAAGGAAGACCAAACTATCTTACATGTGGAAGTCCGTGATGAGGACATAAGAATACACAAAGAAAATGAGACCACCAACATCTGTCTACTTCTTGGCTCCCCCAGCCTGCAAATTTACAGTAACAGCTATCATTACCCGAATGCTTGCCAAGGTTCTTATTCACAAAATATCTCCTCACATTAGAGATAATATTTATGACCTTAAGTCAGGAAAATAATTGTGCTGGCTGGTCACATAGTAATGGTTATGTTCCTCACTTTTAAGGCCAACTGCTTCCATTGAAATATTACATGTAGTATTGAGAAGACACAGGAATGCATCTCCTCCATAAAAGCAATGCAAACAGAGGTGAAGAAAGAACAGAAGGAAATGTTTCAAAACTGTGAAACTTAATGAAGGCTTAGAAATTCATGGAACATTTGTTTAAGAATTTAAGAGTGCATATTTATAACATTGAATTTTGCTGGACTGTTCTTGGTTCCATAGATCTTAATAGTTAATATGTATAGGGCCCAGCACAGTATGCTAGAGATTGAAGCCCTAACCTTGCATACACCGGGATCCCATATGGACACTGATTTGTTTCCTGGCTGCTCCACTTCACATCCAGCTCCCTGCTTGTGGCCTGGGAAAGCAGTTGAGGATGGTCCAAAGCCTTGGGACACTACAGCCATGTGGGAGACCCAGAAGAAGCTCTTGACTTTGGATCAGCGCAGACTTTCCAATAAAAATAAGTAAATCTTTAACAAGTTAATATGTATTATCATCATAAAAATCAGTATCCTCTTGGGTGTTAAGCCTCCATCTGCAATACCCTCATCCCATCTGCTGGTTGTCCCACTTCTGATCCAGCACCCTGCATATGGCCTGGGGAAGTAGTGGGCAGCTCAAGTGTTTAGCCCCTGTACTCATGTGAGATATCTGAAGGCGACTCCTGGCTCCTGGCCTCATACACTCTAGATCCAGCCATTGGGTCATTTGAGTAGCGAACCAGCACATGGAAATTCTTTCTCTTTCTCTGTTACTCTACTGTTACAAGCAAAACAAGCAAACAAAGGAAACAACAACAGCATCCTGGTACCTACTGCGGGGGTGGTGCAGGACGCATTTGAAGTTAAAGTAGCATCCCTAGAGAATTTTCATGAATTGACCTGTCTAGTGACCCATGCTCATACATTAATGATATTCCTAAACTTTGCAATAGAATGAAAACAATATTCCTCCAGAAGAAACCGTGCCTTGAATTGTTCTTTCCTTATTCTGGCAACATAGAGTACGATCTTTGGTAGTAATGGGCAGGGACAGTGGGCTGTGGCTTTCTGTCGGCTGCAAGATTGTGAGAAGAAACACCAGCATGCTACAAAATGCTATCATATTAGGCTACTGTTTCCAGTTGAATAAATAAGTTAAATGTATTTTTGACTTATATTTCCAACTGGCAATAACCTTAATTGGAAATTGAGAACCATTTATATTTGCAAGAATGTATTAGACCTGGGATGGAGCTTGGATAGGGTGACGAGTGGCTTGCCCAAGCACATTTTCCTGGGGTTGTAGTATGATATCACAGTTGCCTAAGGTAGTGGATGTTGGTTGGCACATGCACAAGCAAATCATAAAGTTTGAAAGGAGACGTGGGAGACTAGGACGTCCACAGGGGACATCATGAAGCTCTGATTCTTTTTTCTGGAGCTCTCAAAGGATACCTACAGGCATCAGACTAAATGTCCGCACAGTTACATTCACAGTTCAGCATGGAAACTTTACATAAACTGAAAGTAGAGGTGAAAGCACAGTCATAAGCCACCTGAGTGCTGCTGTGTACACACACACACACACACACACACACACACACAGCTCTTCAGTGAAGAGCTTGCAATTGGTTTCAGGTATTTAAGGGAATGTCCAGTTGCTACCTAATTATTAAGATAACTGAGCAAATACATTCAGGTACACACAAAACAGAGAATATAGACTACAGGATTGTGAAGCCTTATTCCATAGATACCACATTTCTATAAGGATCTTTCCTAGGTATATGATTTTTGTGTTGTAACTCTCCCTCTTTTTTCTTCTGTTCATTCTTCTCCCTCTTTTATTACTTTAAATGTGTCTTTCTATTGACGCTTTATGTTTTTTCCTATAGTTTCAAATACAGCTATATGTTTATCTTATTAATTACTCTAAATATTTTAACAATTCTTATTTCATTGCAGGTTTTCATGTATGTTACTTTGTTTACTGGGCAAATAACTCTATCATCTGAGCATAGTGTTTGTTCTGTCCTCCTTTCTAAAGTTTGTGTTTTCTACTTTAGCTTGTTTCTGTACACTGCTCATTTGACAGGAGGATATCTCTAGTCATTATGATTGACATCGTCTTGTCTGTGTTTGATGTGAATTGTGTAACTATACTTTTATATACCAGCTGGCCTGGGCTGCAGATACTCAGACAGCTGGTGAGTGTCGTTTCTCTGTGTGCTTGTGAGGGTGTTTCCCGAAGAATGGTCATTGGAGTCATCAAGCTGAGAAATGATCACCATTACCAATGTGGGTGGACATCACACAATCCACCGAGGGTCTCAGAGCTACAAGTGTGGTAGAGGGAAGATGGGTTTTTCTCTCTCTACTGGAAGTGGAGCATTCGCTTTTTCCATCCTCAGACACTGCCAGTCCTGGTTGTCCAACCTTCAGATTCGAATGAGGACTCACCCCATTTGCCTGTTCTTTGGCTTTTGGATTCAGTATGGGACTTGCACCATTGGCTCTTGTGATGAAAAAATGTCAGGTTTGGAGCAGACCGCCACCTATGAATCTGGCAGCAGATAGTGGGCTTCTCGGTCTCCATCATCAGGAGGTTTCCTTCTTCCTTCCCTCTTACTTATACTATTCATCTGATTTGCACAGTATTGCTGCTACTTTATTTAATATTATGTCTTCCACATACCTTCCTTGCTGGTCCGGATATCCTCCACCTTCTCCCACAGACTCAGTTCTTTGAAATTCTGACCCACATGGATGGCATCAACAAATTCTCTAGCTTCCTGTTCAATCTGGGCAATGGAGAGTTCCACAAAAATACTTCAGGAAGGAAGTAATAATTATCCTATTGCTTATCCTTAGGCAGTTCACAGACTGGCTTTGTACACCCATTTCTATAAAGATCATTTCTCCGAATGCGAAACCCTGAAGATCACTTTCCCATCATCCCTAAAGGTCAGAGTGGTAGTAATTCCAAAATACTAATTCTGATAAGCCACACTATGAATTATGGTGGTTGTTTTTATCCTTTTCTACACCTTTGTATTTATTCGCTGCTACATTTTCTGTATATTATATCCACTCTGAAAGTCCATCTATGATAATAATTTTTGACAATGGGACTCCCTGCCATTGTCCATGTTTGCAACGATGGACTTCTGGTCATTTATGAAAAACTATACTATTGTAACATTATAGGGGAAATCTGTGGGAGGAGAAAATTTGGAGAGAGGCAAGAGAAATCCTAGACCCTATGAAAGTGCATCATTAAATACTACTACTACAACATATAATAATAATAATAATAGCAATAGTAATAAAATGGAAAAAATAGTGCATTTTACATGGCAAATCTAATGTATCTTTTGCATTAAAGTAGGTTTTGGGATCAGTACCATGCCATTGTACAAGGTTCCACCTGTGGTGCTGGCATCTCATATGTGCGTCAATTCAAGTTCCAGCAGTCCTACTTCTAATCCAACTCCCTGCTTATGGCCTGGGAGAGCAGCAGAGAATGACCTACATGTTTGGGCCTCTGTACTCACATGGGAGACAAGGAACAAACAGGCTCTTGACTTAAGACCAGCCAAGCCTTAGCCATTGTGGCCACTTGGGGAGTGAATCAGCAGATGAAAGCTCTCACTCTGTCTTTTCTTCACTGTTACTTTGGCTTTCAAATAAAAAGTAAATCCTCAAGAAAGCAAGCCTCTTGAAATAGAAGGACTGACTCTGAGCCATGAGAAGTGAAGTCAAGTAAACAAACACTTTGATTCCTCTAGTATTCCTCTTCCCTTTCATGCTAGTCAAAGAAACTTTTCTATTCTGACCTGTGTATTAACCATCTGCACAAAAGGCTTACAGTGAGTTTAAGACTTGGCTATATGAGGCATTTTTCACACAAGCAGATATCATTGGCTTAAACATTTTTAAATAACCCCCACAATCTGATAAGCCAGTCACCTATATTTGTTTGAACAAAATAAAGTTAAAATGACGCACCATCTTTGCCTTTGAAAAGAGCTGGAACATCAGAAATGGACATGTTGGTGAAGACCGCTTATGTGTACCCTGCTACTCTTACTACAAGCAGTCATCTGGTTATTCCAGGATTGAGGGCTTTCCCGGCACAGAAGGCTTTCAGTGTTAACATCAGGACATGCCCAGTCGGATTATGCTGGGTTATTATATCTTCCTCCCTCTAATCTGAACCATTGAGAGGCCTGGAAAGCATTCTTAGGATTATCATCAATACATTACCAAGTTCTTGATCTATTCTGGGCCACCCTGTACTTGGACATAAAACCCCACAAGATCTGAAAGTGTTGAGATGCTTTGGCCAGAACAGATTTTTTATGACATCTATGGAAAGCACTCAACAGGACAATCTCATTATAGATTCTGGTGTTGAGAATAAGACATTCCATATTCAGGCAGCAAGTAGTCTTCTTTGAGAACCAGCCTACAGCTTGCCACTGAGCTGCTGTCATCTTAACATCTGATTGCAGAAAATCAAGTGATTACACAGTCTGAATTACCTACCATGAACTGAGAATTATTTGATCTACTGGACCATGAAATTAGATTTGCACAGCTGCATTTCATTATAAAAGAGGAATCATTTTGGGAGATCATGACTGAGCATGCTTGGAAAACAAAGAAAATGACATAAAGTTGATATCTCCATTGTACCTTTCGTCATTACATAAGTATGAACTCAAGGTACTCTTTTTGTAACCAGTTAGCAAAGAAAGAAGTTCAGATTTTGTTTATGGACAAACGTGCATGACTTGCTAGCCCACACCAGAGGTGAACAACCACCAAGAGATGGCATTCAGAAGTCACATGATGTCTTCTCTTTACAGGAAGGGTACAAAGGTCTGAACATGAGGTATTTGAGGTGGAAGTAAATCTTCTCACTATTACCTATCAAACTCATAAATTTTTTTGCTTCCTGTTCATATACTTTGTCTACTAGACACTTGAATGTGTCAATCATCATACTTCAATGCTTCTTCCAGGCATCTGACTATGGGTAGGATAAGTTGTAACCATCCTTTCTTCATTTCCAAGACAACAGGCAGAGAAAGTGCTGCTGTTCTGTGTAGAGCGGTTTAATGCAACATATGATTTCTATTGCAATTACACCGTGTGGGCCAAAAGCTGTATGCTTGGAATCCAGAGGGTTTTTTTTTTTAATTATTTATTATTTAACTTCAGTAATTACATTGTATTATGTGACACAATTACATAGATACACACTTCCTCTGCAAGTAGTCAGTAAAAAGCTATGCTAAATGAAGAGTCACAGAAATGCACAATTGAGTTGCCACTTAGTAAAATATCCACGCAAGTGAGATCGGCAATAATTCAGAACTGCTGAACAATCAGGGCTGCTGGGTTGGTGTCAGGTGGCTGTCCTCCATCCCAGGGTGCAGAGGGGTTTGGGAGGCTGAGTGTCGCTTCTCTCCTCATCTTCCCCCTTTCCCCAAAAATAGGAAGCAAGAAAAGAGAACGTGGAAATCTCACCCACAGTCCTGTAGCCATTGACCCTTTTCACCATAATCAACTATGTAAAATTCATCAGAAATAAAAATAACTAATAAAAATATTCATGCAGCCTAGGTAAAGGACAAGTAAATCACAGGAACGAGGGAGAAAAGCAGCTTTCATGAATACCTTGTCTCATGTGCACTCAACTATATAAGTATAGAGTCTGATGAATCATGCTGGCAATGGACAGCTACATTCAGATCTCTGATTTTCACAAATAAAATATGTCTGGGATTCTTCGATCATCTTCGTTGAATGCTGCTTGATTCTCCATTCTTGAGTTGAAAGGCTGCACATTGATGATTGAGTTATCTTAGCTCTGCAGTTGTTTCTGGATCAAAGTTGTGAGGAGCTGTGATTTGTTGACTGGCAGGCAGTACTCACTCTTTTTTTAACTGAATTGATTGCACCAACTTTGTTATCTATTTCAGATGTTACGTTTGGGTGGGATAGTTTTCAAGTTCTACATAGATTCACTTTGGATCAAAAAAAGAAAAACATTAGCCCAGTGATTTTTAATATTGCTTTGCCAGTCACTTTTCAGAAACCAATTCTATTTTCAGACAAAGAGAGGGAGAGAGTGGGTAAATTTTTGTTATATGCCTGCTGATCATTGGGTAAAACTGAACATTTTCTGTGCTCTTCGACAGATATACACAATACATATCATCCGAGAAGGAAACCAAAACTTGAATTGAGTTTAAAAATTGAAAAGGTACCTAAGTGCAACAACAGTTATCCAAATTTACCTTCCAGGCCCAGTGGGATGGCTCAATTAACTAACACCCAATCCCCAAGGGCTGGGATACCATATGGGCTTTGAGCTTGTGTTCCAGCTTCTCCACTTTCCACCCAGGCCCCTGTTTGTAGCCTGGGAAAGCAGTTGAGGACATCCCAAAGCCGTGGAACCCTGCATCAGCATGGGAGAACCTGAAGAAGCTTCTGGCTCCTGTCTTTGAATGGAGTTGACTCCAACCATTGTGGTCACTTGGAGCGTGAACCAGCAGATGGAAGATCTTACTCTTTTTCTCTCCTTCTAGCTCTCTATATATCTGCCTTTTCAATTAAAATAAATAATCTTTTTAAAAGTTGTCTTTTCCCAAAGACCCTAAGTTACCTATATTCTTTACAGTATGTTCCTAAGCACACAGAAAAGATTCCAAATTAACTCCCTAAAGGTAGCACAGCTGCTGGTTTGAAAACCTAAGTTATGATTTGTAATTTGACAATATCTCATTGTTTCACAAACTAAATCTAGGAAAAAAGTATTGTTTTAACCATATCTTTCACATCAGAAGAGTTCAGGAGATTGATTTTTTCAAGCGTCAGTCAGTATGTCATTGCAGAGAATTATTAGAGAGAATTCTTAGTCATTATACACCATTTCATTTCTGTTAACACAGGGATCATTCCTCAATCTTAAATTCTCTTTCCTGATTTGTAATACACTAAATTCTCCCCTTCCATTTATGTTCTCATTCTCCTTCTATATCTCTTAGTTTTCTCTTCTTTTCTTGTCACTTCAGTGTTTACATTACCAAGTAGTTTGTTTACTCACAATGGTGAACCCTTCTAGGGTCTCTCATTTCACATATCTTTTAATTAAAATACATGTTTTAGTTGACAAGTTTATGTGTATACATATATTTATTATTTACAAGCTGAGCTGAAACCCACACATACTCTCTTGTCTATAGTGAAATGGCAAAATTGAACTAGTTAGCATACTCATTATACTTTGTTTACAGTGTTGAAATAAAACTGCAAGACATTAATGGTGTCCTAATCTATAATCATCCTCTTACATACCACCTGAATATTTCTTCAAAAACATTCTAAACATGATAGGGTTAACACTTTAGTGATGACACAAAGAAAGAAAAAGATAAATTATTTCTTTCAATTCCAAAGCAATTGTATCCTCTGAAATTAAAATCAGAGACAGCAGTCTTAGAAAATTGAGCTGTTTTTGAGCAGAAGTCTGTTATTTTGTGGCTCTTTAAACAAGATCTGAAAACAATTTAATATAAAAACTGTGCTTCAAGCAACCTTGCATAAGACAATTGATAAAATGCTTTTTCTGTCTCTAAATAGTAAATAAAACTTTGTATAGTTAATGTGAAGAGAATTTCAAAGGACAAGGAGCAACTTAAGCACGTGTGAGTTTTTTTTTTTTTAATTTTTTTTTAATCTTTGGGATGTCCTAACTAAATCATCTGTATTTGTCTGTATTTGTATTTTCTTTATTATTTTTTTAAGTAGGAATTAGGAAGTCTACTTCCAGACTGGATCCTGGGCAGTCGAATGGAGTATCTGCACAACACTCAGCGTTCTCCCAGAGCCTTAGAGACCTGCTTCCTAGCCTGGAGGAAAATATAGGTTTTGTTCCTCCCCAATTACAGTAATAGAAAGTAGCACAGAAAACGGACTCCATGCCAGCACAACCTGTAGAGTCGACATGGGAGCAAGACAGGAACAGCAGCATCCAACAAGATGCTTCTCACTCCCAAACTAAGCACTGTGGGAAGAGATGCAAATGGTCCACACACCAGAACACCCAAAGCATCCTTATCTTGCCAACAAGAAGAAAGTACGAAGAATTACACGATTGCTTGAAGTTGAAGGCACCTTGGCAAAATGCATTCCCAAAAGAAGCTGGTAACCAAAGGCCAAATCTCGCCAGATAGCAAAGGAGGGGAGAGGAACTCAGATGACTGATTAAACATGATACACTAATTCAGTACAAGCTCTTCAACAAATAATGCCTCTCGCAGTGGACAGTGGGAGAGGGAGACAGCACCACACAGACAACATGTACTTTCAAAGAGGCTTAGCTTCCTGCAAGCTGGTTAGGTTTTCTTTTGTTCTTCACTGTATTGCCCCTTTTTTCTGTGTGTTGACTGGCTGTTGACTGATCTAATGTGGTCTTGATTTTGATGAAACAGATGTCACAGTTCTATGTATCACTTATCTTCCATGAGGCATGTTCTCAGAGCAATTGGTGTCAATGTAAGACAAAGGGACTGACATTGTAAAAAGCAGCTTCAGCCACTGCTTGTGTTGTCAACATCCCATATTGGAAGGCTGGGTCTAGTAATGCGACTGCATTCCAATCTCTGCTCGTGCACCTGGGAAAGCAGAGGTGATGGCCTAAGTGTTCAGGCCCCTGCAGCCTACATGGTAGTCTAAAATGGAGCTCCTTGCTTCAGAGTGGCTTAGCCCTGGCTGTTGTGACCATTCACAAAGTGAATCGCTACAGGGAAGACCTCTCTCTCCTTCACTCTCTTCTCTTTCTCTCTGTGTGTATGCTTTGCTCTGCCTCTCGGATAAATAAATGAAAAATTCTTTGGGAAAAAAGGAGAGGAAGAGGGGTAGAAGCATACATGCAAGCAAGCATCACATATGCTGACATCTGTGACTAAAGCATATCACGTGGTTAGACGCAAAAGCAAGGTACATGGATATAGACTCCATCTCTCTAGAGAGAACTGAGAAGCCAGCAACACACAGGTGGCAGGAGACTACCGAGAGTAATGAGAAACTACATTTCTTTTTTTTTCCCATTTTTTTTTAAATTTTTATTTTTTCCCATTAATTACAATGTATTACGCGACACAATTTCATAGGTACTGGGATTCTCCCCTCTTCACCCCGAACCCTCCCCCCCCGCCCCTGGTGGATTCCTCCATCCTGATGCATAGCCACAGCTCAAGTTCCACTGGGATTCCCTCACTGCAAGCATATATCATACATAGAGTCCAGCATCCCATTGACCAAATTCAACGACCTCTTAGGGAGGCCCTCTCAGGTCCGAAGGCAGAGCCAGCAGAGTGTCATCCCGATCAACTAGAAGCTCCAACATATCACCAGCAACAATCCAGGTATGATGAGGCTGGTGCAGAGTCCACTGACTGATATAGACCATCATAGCGTCTCCCCTTGTCCAGTATTTCGCTGCCAACATATAACTGAGGTGGTTGATTGATCTATTCCATCTTCCGTCTTTTCTTGGTTAATGTTCTGATTCCTCCATTATGATTAAGGGAGTTCCCAAAACAGTCTGTCACAGAAGGGCAGTAAAGTAGGCGGGAGTGCCTGGAAGCCCTGCCGTAAGGGGAGGCAAATAGGGGGTTGATTAACTAAGATGCAGTCAAAAAAGAGTGAGCATTCTCAGAGGCAGAAGATCAAAACCTTTTAATTTCTGCATTTCATGAGAAACCTACTTACAGAGGAAACCCTTAAAACCATCTAGTCGTCGTTATTACATACTCATTAGAAGAACATTCATATTCCCTGTCTCCTCCAGACCCTAATGTTTAACATATTTATTGTCAAATTTTCCCTAGCATTAAACTGTCATTATCTGTTTCCTTTAAGTAAATTTCTTTACTCTGCTAAGTTGCAGGGGGGAAAAAAAAAGGTCTGTTGTCCTCCACTGACTCAAATAAATACATTTCCTTTTCTGATTAGTTACATTGATTTTTACCAGTCTCTTTTCCCAGACATATCTGTTTTCAAAACTTTGCTCTTCTAGGTAGACTTAGCTACTACTACATCATTTTCCCCTCACATCACTTTTGGGTATCAGAAAAACGAATCTCAATATACTAATAAGAACCTGATAACTGTGCAAGAATTCGAAAGACTACTTCCATGCTTGCCTGACTGGATCTTCTTTACATGAACCAGGGTCAAATGAACAGATTAGCAGTTCCATGATGAGGTCATTAATAAACCTTGGGATCCACTCTGGTTCCTGCATCTTTTCTCCCTTTTTTTTTTCCTGTTAGACAGGCATTCCTCTTTTTAAACTAAGATCATGTTTCCTGAAATTAGGATCCTCTTTCACTAATTAAGAGTGAAACATTACTTAACCTTCCATTTTCAAATTTCAGTTCATTGGCAGCCATGAACTTCATGCTGAATTATGTATTCTTCAACCCAAATCTGAAAATAAAAAAAGGTTAATGTTAGTTTTACCAGCAATATTGCTTTCTTTGAAATGACTATTCCAATCAGCTTTACAACATCTGCAGCCTGATTTTTTTAAAGAGTTATTTATGTATGTGATAGGCAGACAGAGAGGGCGAAGGTACAGAAAGAGATCTTTTATCCACTGCTTCATTTGTCAAATAGCTACAGCAATGTCAAGTGGCCAGGTCTCCGACAGGGATAGCAGGGGCCAGATGCTTGTGATGTTTTCCATGATTTTCTGATGAACATTGATAGGAAGTTGGATCAGAATTGAAGCATTTGGCCTTCAAACCAGCACAGAGATATGAGATGACAGAGTCGTAGATGGTGGCTGAACCTGCTACCCCACAGCGTTGACCTCTACCCTTCTTCAGTTTCTGCTGTAGACTCTCCTACCTATACTCCTTTCTTTAATTTTTCAACTCCATTAAGAAATGAGTGTCTTTTTTTTTGCCAAAAGACCTCTGGGCCTGGGTGGTAGGAGCTTCCAGCAGCCTGGTGGCTGCTAGGGGTACCTGAGTCAGGCTGGACTCAATGCTTCGGGCCCTACCCACAGCCACCACTGCCATGTGGTAAGCAAGTTCTGGGCTTGCCTGAGCCTGAGAGGTTCCTTCCTTCACAGAAAGTACAATGTGAAGGGAATTCTTTGGAACTGGGGCAGGTCCTGGCTGCTGGGAATACCGAAACCAGGCTGGACTCAATACTTGAGGCCCTAGCCACAGCCACTGCTGCCATGTGGTGAGACAGTCCTAGGCTTTGGAGTGGCCAGTACACCAACTGACACTGGGTTCCATTCTCTGGCTGCCTGACAGCAAGCTCTGGAGTCTTAGGGGTGTGGAATCGCTGCCTAGGGACATCCATGCATAAGGCCACTATGCATGTTGGTGAGGACTAAATCCTGAGGGACTCCCAATGGCAGGGTCACTGTACTTGCAGGTAAGCGAGGGAACTGAGACCTGGTGGTTTGGAGAGGAGAGTCTGGATGATCTGTATGGGTCAGACTGAAACACCAGCCTAAATGTGAGTCCTGAGTAGGGCTTGTTATCAGGAAAATTGCTGGCCACCACATACCAGTCAATGAGAAAGCTAGGACTGGGGGCATGTCTAGCAGGGCTAGATCCTAGCACCTGACTCAGTGTCAGAACAGGAGACTGGTCACATTAGGCAGGGCCATGACACTAACCAGCACGTGAAAAAACCAGGTCAGGGGGTGGAATCTGTAGGGGGATGTGTGGGCCCAACCCTGTGGAAATACAAATCCCATTGGTTAGCTCAAGAGTTGGGGTGGTGATGGGCTGAGCTAGGTGTGACTATGGACCCTGCCATCACTCATGGGTACAGGCAGCTATAACAATCTGGGCAGATCCAAACTGCAGCACCCGAATGTGCATCCTAAAACAGGGTGTGGGGCAGCCCAGGCTGCAACGTTCACCAGCTCGTACAAGGCCAAGATGGAAGAGCAGGTTATGCTGAGCAAGGGCCTAATATCTGTTGGCATGTATGAGATCTGGGTCTGGGAGTGGGCCAAGTTGGGGAATGTGGGAAACTCCCCTAGTGGATCATAATTCTCACTGGTGATCACATGGTCCATACCTTGGGTCCTGCAAACTGGAAAAAGAAGCTCCAACTGTTGGCTAATGTGTGGGTTGGTTTTGAAAGGGAGTGAACCAGGCTGGGGCCAAGCAAACCTTAGCTCACCAGCAAGTGCAGAAACCAGGCTGGGGCCCAGCTGCGTGGCTTAGCAGCTAAAGCCCTCTCCTTGAACATGCAGGGATCCCATAGGGGCGCCGGTTCTAATCCCGGCAGCTCCACTTCCCATCCAGCTCCCTGCTTGAGGCCTGGGAAAGCAGTCGAGGATGACCCAAGGCTTTGGGACCCTGTACCCGCGTGGGAAACCTGGAGGAAGTTCCTGGTTCCTGGCTTCGGATCGGCGCAGCACTGGCCATTGCAGCCACTTGGGGAGTGAATCATCGGACGGAAGATCTTTCTCTCTGTCTCTCCTCCTCTCTGTATATCTGACTTTGTAATAAAAATAAATAAATCTTAAAAAAATAAGAGAAACCAGGTTGGAGCAAAGGTCTTGTCAGGATAGGCTGTTACACCTACTGGTTTGCATGAGCCATGGAAGGGAGCAGACTAAGCAGGGCCAGGATTTATCACCTGCCAGCATGAGCCAGGACTGGAAGCAGGCTGGGTAAGGCCAGGCTACAGCATCTAAAGCAAAGGCCGAGACAGGTGTGGGGCTATGCCAAACTGGGTAAGAGTGACCACTGACATGTGCAGGATCAATGGCTGGGAACAGGCCTGGCTGGGGAGCTAAGGGGACACCCTGGCTGGGTTAGGGTTCTCCCTGGTGAGTGTAGGGGTCAGAGTGGCAGCTGTGTTCTGGTCTGGATATGGCTGCAGTGTCTTTTGGCACGAGTGTGAACTGGGGCTTGGAGCACCGGACTAGACTATACTCCAGCAACAACTGGTGCTCATGAAGACTAGGGTAGGTGTAGAGCAGGCTTCGCTAGGTCTCTGCCCCTACTGAGCCGTCTGTGAGCTTTGTCTGGATGAGGACCAGCTGCTCCACTTCCGATCCATCTCCCTGCTTGTGGCCTAGAAAAACAGGAGGATGACTAAAGTCCTTGGGCCCCTGTACCCATGTGGGAGATTCAGAAGAAACTCCTGGCTCCTGGCTTCAGATCAACTCAGGTCTGGCCATTTCAGCATTTGGGGGTTGTGAACCAGTGCATGGAAGATCTCTGTCTCTCCGCTCTGTCTTTCAAATAACAATACATACATATTTTATTAAAAGTTCAATCTATTTTAAGTTGGATTTAACTTTTAATAGCCACACATGATGAGAAGTTTTACTGAGAGATAACATTCATCTACAAGTATGATGTGACATTTTTGAACATAGCAGAAGACACACAGAGGCAGTAGCTGTGATTTAGAAGCGGCACAAATGTTGGATACTGACAGGTCTGAACTCAAATCCGTGCATAGTTCATTCCAAAAGGTGAGTCATGACAACAAGCCTGATCAGTCCTGCCCATTTATAATTCATTTACCTTAAATGGCAGGGTCTGACTTCATTTTTCTTAAACAATACTGAGCACATCACTCACATTTGTTCATATAACTATGAATCTTGAATATGTCACCCGGAGGATAAACTGTTCTGGTTGTGTGTCATGTATGAACGTAATCTCATAGCTTGTTGTTTTTATGAATGTGCTGAATGAGAAAGAGGTGAGAAACTCCTTTATAACATCATTGAAAACCTTTAAGGTGGGTCCTATTCCCTTAGGAAACATCAATTCTCCCACTGTCCATTTTGTCCTCAAGAAGATAAAGGAAACCTCAGCCAACTACCTTACTGAAATACAAATGCATAAGTCTCAAAGCAACTTACTATCTGTGATTCAAAAAAAGAAATGAGCTCAATTTGGTAAGATTTGCTCCAAAGAGTTAAGCATTAGCTCAATTTTACACACACACACAAAAACATAATGAGATTGTTTCCTCTTTTTTTCTTTTGTCAATTATCTTGGAAGTACTTGAACAGGAAATAGAAATCAGAAGCAATTGATTCTACAATGTGTGAAATTCCTGTAGACCACTGTGACAGATAAATTAACAGGATCCAGAGTGACTCCTGCTTGCTGGTAGTTAGAGTCTTGTGGAATCCTCTCCCAGTGAGAAACTCTTTTTCTCATCAGTAGGAAAGTGTGTTGAGAGAGAGAGAGAGAGAGAGAGAGAGAGAGAAACCCAAATGGTAATGGAGTGTCTTCCTGCACCAACACATCAACAGAGGATCCTTCAGGGTTCTGATGAGGCACTGCTCCACCCACTGTGCCACTCCTAAGAGAAAGATGAAAATCGCGGTTTATGTTTTTGCTAGATAAACATGCTAGTACATCGGGAGTTTGCTATGTCTTTTTCTCTTTTTGTTGCACTCCTTGTCCGTTCCAACAGTGGCTTATGTGGCTGAATCATGCCAATAAACCACCTTAGACAGTGGGCAGAAAATGTACAGAAAGCACTGAATTGGGGGCACTGTCCAGGCTACATGGGGTATGAAATAAGTGACTGACAGATCTTGACTTAAAAGGCTTAATGTCTAGAAGAAGAAGAAGCACACACATGAATCAAATACAGGTCGATTGATTCTTATCAGAAATACCTGTGATCAGAAGCATTTCAGCTTTGGAAAACTTTTAGTCTGTTATATTAACTTGGTGATGGAGCACCAATCTAATGAAATTATTAATATTTTATATCCAGTTTGCAAATAGCTAGAAGATAATCCTTTCACAGCATTTTTAGTGCACCTGTGTTTTCTCTCTGTCACATGAAGATACAATGTGAGAGTCTCCACTTGCGACATAATGTCAGTGTCCCAAAATTTTGGATTTTACGAAATTTGCTTTCAGGTTTTTAGATTACGGGTGTTTAGCCTGGATTAAAAAAATAGTACAATGAAAATAAGAAATAAGAACGTAAATATTATTAATATTCATTAAAGAACCCTCAGCTAACTAAGTTAACTAAACTCAGCCAACTTGTATAATATATGACTCAGGATTTACAAATGTATAGATAGAGTATATAATATATGACTCAGGACTTACATACATATAGATAGAATTATACCATTTGTATAGCCATAAGTATAGGTATAAATGTATCCAGGCATGTTTGTTTGGATTTGTTTAAGATGACTGATAAATAGCATTTTTTCATTATAGGACACCAGGCTCGTTGTATACATAAATGTGTTTATACTTTGTGTGATCAGATAAAATACAGAAAACTGCTCAATAAGGTTAATTTCTGCCACTATAACCTAGGTCAAAAATACAACCTTGACATTCAATGAGGACTCTTCAAATACCTATTACTCACAACGATCTCTCTTCCCCCACAATCACCACCGTCCTGACTTATCATTGCCTTACATTTGATTGGAACACAACATTTTCATGTAACGTTTCATGTTAATTTTATTAATGTATTAAGTGGAAGCATATTATAGATAGTATTATTACTGTAGTATTAGTTTTACTAAGAGTTACATATACATACAAGAATATGAGAGGAGCATGTAAGGTTAGCAGTAAATTACTTGAATATAAACATTACAGTTTTGTTTTCTATTCTGTGTTCATGTACTTTTTTTTAAATTTTGGAGGACTTTTTCTACCAGTATTATTAGAAAAAAGAAAGAGAGAGAGGCCATTATATGACAGTGAGGTAGGCCGCCACATGTAGTACCTCAACCCACATCTGCAGGCTTGGGATCAGGTACCAGCTTGCCTTCCAATCCAGCATCCTAGTGACATGCCTGGGAGATGGCAGATACAGTTCGTGTGGCCTTTTTGCATCCTGCCTCCCACATTGGGGACACAGATGGAGTCCTTGACTCTGGCCTTGACCCTGTCCAGCCTCTGCTGTTGCAGGCTTTTGGGGAGTAAATCAGCACACGGGGCACGTCTCTGTGTCACTTTCCAAAAATAAATAAATAAACATTTTAAAATGGACAAAGGGAAAATTAATCTTGTGTAGGTCTTGCAGTTCTGGCTTCTCCCGTTATTTCTCCCATGACCTCTCTTCCCATTTGTTTGCATAGAAAATAGTAAACACTTAATTGCAATGAAAAACAAAGAGTTGCAACTAAGTGAAACATGTCTTCATTTTAAACTTGCTGCATCCTGTGTGAAGAGAACAATCATACACAATTCCCTTTATTGAACAGCGTTAGGCACATGTGTATGTTTATGCTCCATAAGCTCTTTCACCATCTGCTTCACAGTAGGACTTCTAGCAACATCAATGGAAGATTATGCTCTAGGGCTTTCCCCATCATCCCAGAAATCTGGGGATGGAATGGAACCTGAAGAGAATTTCTTCCCTGTAGAGGCTCTTAAAGAGATGCTTAGAAGATACTACCTGGCAAGGCAGTTCTAAGCAAAGTAAAAATCCACCATCACACACTATTAAGAAATTGGATTGTGACCAACGGTCAAGAGGGTCACTAGCAAGGGACAGTCGTCGGAGTGCCATTTCCCTTCCCACTGGAAATACTAATTGGAGTCATTTGGTAGGAAGGACACAGGAGAAGCAAGGGGAGGCGGGTGTTCCAGCAAGGGAGAGCATGTGTTCTGAAGCTAGGAGCAGGCACTGAAGTTCTCTGAACCAGGCCACATGCAATCAGTTCAGTGTGCTTTCAGAGACCAGTCTAGGTGCACGTTTGTGACTGTCTACTTAAGCTTCTTGCCCCCTACTTCTCTCCACCTCAAGATTCCTCAAGGCTAAAGACTATTGAAATTGAGCTTTCAACTGATGTGGTTAAATAGAAGGGGTGGGGGAGAAACTACTCTAATTATATTAGAAATTTAGGCAGAACTGTTTTTAACTGGTCCCTTCTTCAACTTTTGTAAGCCAGATGTTCCTTCAGTAACGCTCATGAAACCATGCGTCGTACACAGATCTGCTTGTCTACAACAAAATTTCTTCTGATTTTTATTCTGCATTTTGGCTGGTGGGAGTAACCTAAGAACAACCTCAACACATAAGAATGAGACTTTACCTCTGTTTTGTTGCTTTTCCCCTAAATGATCTAAGCAAACAGGGCTATGGCAAAGAGCACCTCTTTCCAAGGCCAACTTGGTAGCAGGCCACCTCAATGCGATCAATTTTGCATTCCCAGCTGGTGTCCTTGTATAGTCTTCATGGAACAGCCTGTATGTGGCCTTTAAAACTCCCCACTGCTTGCTGAGGTGGATGAAAAGATGCAAACTCACTGAAATATGCCAAAGAATATAATGGTCTGTACAGAAGATCTGGCTGTGTCAGCCAACAAAAGGTTCCAGCTGTGGCAGCCGTGTGGAACAAAGGGAACTCTTGGCTTAATGTGGAGTACATGCCTCTGACGTTCCAGTTCAGGCAAGAAATAAATAAAGCTATTACAAAGCCCTTGACCAGATGTGTCTGACACAGTCTAAAACATGTTTGCACAGAAACTTCACTATCAACGTGGCTCCTTCTTACAGCGATGGACATCTGTTCCTAAGACTGATGCGGAGGTTGGGTACACTCCACAGCCACAGTAAATACGTAATCTGGGTGATTTCTTCAAACTACTCTCCTGGTAGCCACTGTTCACATTAATCAGTCATACGTTGGTCAATGATTTATTTAACACAGAATCTAAATGCTTGCATGTCATGGAAGCCAATGCACTCTGATAGTCAAAGACTTGAAAATTTCCCCTTGTTTTCCAGAAGCAATTGTACACATTCCCCATAGATAACTTGACACTGTTATGCCCAGTCACAGTTTACATCTGTCTTTGACTTACATTGTTCCTAAGGTTGGCTATTGATCATTGTTCTCACATGAATCCTTCATTACTCTAATTGGAACCATTCATAAACACATTCCTTGGACAGATGACAAAAGGATCTGTGATGGACAATTTCTTATTCAAAACAGATGCCCAATATGTAAATCAAAAGCTGCTAAAGATTGTATTGAGCTGAGAACAATTATACAAGGTTCTAGCCTGTTGTGAATTAAAATGACTGCATTAGAGCTTAAGGGATTTGTAAAGGGAGTCTTTCTTTTCAAGAATGCCAGTTCAAATTCAACTCAGGTCATTGACAAGTAATATTATGTGAAAATAATGTAAAACAAATCTATGCTTTCAGCTTTATTGTTAATGGATAGATAATGCCTTCAAAAAGCGCTATTCACTTCAGCCAACCCTTTGGTTGTCTTATTGAAAACCCAAGGACTGAAAGGGCTTAACTAAATTAAGGAACTACTTAAAATTGATTTCAAATTTCAGACTAGAATTTAGGACTTTAGGAATACTTTACTCTGTTTCCCTGTCAAAGTACTCCATTGCCGTTTATATGCATACTCTGTTCTCTTCCTGCTTTTTAATCTGAAAATGAAATCAAAGTCAGTGCTGAGTAGCCCTTTCCAGGATTTCAGAAATAGTAAGTGCTAAATGTTAACCCTTTTTTGTATGCCAGTTATTGTTCTAACTCCTATAATTGCTATTGTTCCTCGCACTAATTTCACAAAATAAAACTCATCTCAAGAGAAATTAAATTCAGTTAAGATTTAACACATTTTAGTCAGTGTCACCTACTCAATATTCAAGCATGGGATACTCAATTTATATTAATTTAATTTCCCCATAAAAGGTACATGGAATACCAACATTTGTCAAGTGGATTAATGTTGATTTTCACTTTACAGTCTTAGATGCATGTATAAACGGAATAAATCACCTCAGATGAGATATCTACAGCTTTCCCATTCAATGCCATATTTTTAAAGACATTTTAAGATGGTTTTTATTAGCTTCTTTTGTCTTAGCAAAACAGCATTAGCACAAAGCTACTAAGAGTAAGAACTATTTTCAGCTCCATTCACCTCATTCGAAAATACACTTCAAGACTTCATAAAAAGCACATCTATGGTGCAATTGGTGTCTGTGTGACTTTGATTTCAAAGTCACATATGGAATCACTATCTTGTGTAATATGAAAAGTCAGTGATTCTCAGATTCAAAACATTTACATTCGATTTCTCGTATGTATGGACGAGATAAAAAGAGAGAGAGATAAAAGAAGATTTTGCCCAGAGCACAGTTCCAAGAGTAAAACTGAATTTACTGTTAGAATTATATTTATCTTATGAGGGTCTGGGCTTACAACATCTGTCTCACCTTCAGCCTCTTATCCATTGTCAGTAAACAAGAAGACACTGCAAGAAAAAAATCAGCTCAGAAATAGATGGAATGGGAAAATAACTGGAGTTGATTTTTCAAAATAAATACATGTGACTTGATTGATCTGATTATGTAATGCCTGGATTTCTGTCATTACCTATGTAGCCTATTTATATCCATAAAATCCTGTGCGACAAACATTTAATTCCCAACTGACAAAATGTCTCAAATATTACAGAAAAGAAAAAACAAAAGAATAAAAGGACACCTTCCGTCCCTATCCTCATTTTTTCCATTTAGCTTGTCTCCTGTTTCTTTTTTTAGTTTTCTTGCCAATGAGCCTCACCAATAACATAGCTAAAGCATGTCATTTGGGCACCAACAATTCACTCAGTCCTCTTTGTGAGCAGTTACGTGTGTGCATGTGTGTGTGTGTGTTGCCAAAGGCTGAGTCCTAAAGGTTTGTCTGCGCTCATTCATTCTGTACTCAGGTGTTGCTGGTGTCTGGCTTGCAACAAGCGACACTTACTCTCAAAGAGATCAAGTGAGATCAAGTGATCAGAGGATAGGGAAGTGACATGTTTAAAGAAACAATGACAGCAGCAAAATAGAAAAAAAAAAGCCATTTTCGATACAGAATCTTAGAGGAAGGAAGCAGCAGCCACATGGGATAACAGAGAGGTGATGCTTACATTAAATATTAAGGAATTTACCTAGCATACAAGGGAAGCTGGTACCGTGCAGATGGTCATAGTGCATGTACAACGTCTGGAAGGGCAGATAGTTTCCTTCAAAATAAGAGTTTCAATGCATTATTTCTGGCTTTAGAATTACTAATTTACTGTCTCAATATATTTGTTACTTATATGGTCAGGTGTACATTATCTTATTTTACCTCCTCTTTCATGCTGTAATTACATTTTGCCAGGAAAGATCATTCTAATTCCCCTTCCTACTCCACAGAACACCTCAAATCATTCCAGTCAAACATTTCCATGTAACTTAAAAATAAAATTAAAGAAAAAAACTGGCATTTGTTTACCACTTACTAGATACCAGTTAAGGTGGGTGTCATATTCAGCTACATTTAGATGCATGAAGCAGCACAGGATATAAGCTTCAGAGAAACACAAATTGGACTTGTCTGTATTAAAAGATCTCCTTGAGGTCGGCATTGAGGTGCAATAAGATTGGGCTTTTGCTTGAGATGCCAGTATATGATATTGGCTTGCTGATTGAGACTTGGCAGCTCAACTTATACCCCTGCTAATGAGTCTGGGAAAGCAGCAGAAGTACCAGCCAACTCTGTGGGGTGGTCAGATTGAGTTCCTGGCTTTGGGCTTTTACCTGACCTAGCACTGGCTATAGAAGCCATTCAGGCAATGAATCAAAAATACATAAATAGCCCCTTTCTCTCTCTCTCCTCTCTCTCTCTCTCTCTCTCTCTCTCTCTCTCTCTCTCTCACACACACACACACACACACACACACAGGCACACACACACATCTTCCTTTCATACAAATAAAACAAAACTTGCAAAAAGTGATCTTGTCATCTTTTGGTACCTCATCTTTCAAGTTACAATTTACAATGTCTGATTCATGAGATTATAGCATAGATTAAATGGACTACCCTATGTTCTAGAATCGATATACAGATATGCCTCAGAGTCGAATGACTTTTGTTCATATACAGTTGTATCTGTTGCTTTCTCAGTGATGTTACGTATCAGAGCACACAAGCTGGACTCAGCCACATTGACACCTGCCGCATGATGTCATGCACAACTTCTTCTCTGGATGGGCCAAGAGTCTGCTGCTGCACAGCAAGGACTGGCTCTTCAAGGACAATCTCTCTCTCTCTCTCTCTCTCTCTCTCTCCCTCTCTCTCTTCCCCTCACTCCCTCTCCCCCCGCCTCTCTTCCTTTCTTTCCTCTCTCCCCTCTCCTTCAAGCTGCTGATTGGAATAGTAGTTAAGATGCTGCTTGGGATGCTTGCAATCCAGATGTGAAAACACCTGGATTCAAGTCCTGGCTCTGCTTCTGTATATTACCCTTGAAGCAACAGGTAAGGACTCCCTGTCACTCACCTGGGATACCCAAAATGCTTTCAAGATTGGACCAGCTTCAGCTACTGGGGGCATTTCAGATCACAGTGATGCTAAAAAAGTTATCTTACTGAAGACACAGTTTAAGACATTGAATAAAAAAAATCACAGTTCATGCATTTCTAAAAACAGGGTTCGAGATAGACATTGGTCCAATAAATGTTAAAGAAAAAGACAGTAGACTGTGTTCTAATAAGCATGTTCATGAACTAGTGTTTCCCCAGTGGATCATCATGGCCAACATATCCCATCTCTCAAATTTAGTGGACAGATGTGTTTCTGGTGTAGGAGGTGTGGGTGCAGTTACTAAGTGAAAGGAAGAACACTCCACACAGGAAGTGTCATGGTGTAGGCTTGGATTTTCCTCCCATACTCTGGGTGAAGGGCTTGGCCTCAGTGTAGAGCTTTTCAGACGATGGAAGCTTGGTGAGACAGGAGTTCATGCTGCTCTCCTGGCTCAGTCAAGAGAAATGAGCCAGCCCGAGCCTCGAATAGCTCTAGCTTCATGGTTTCCATGGGAACATTCTTTTTTCTTTCTTTTTATTTAAAGATTTTATTTATTTATTTGAAAGGCACAGTTACATAGAGAAAAGAACTGGGCAAGTCCCAAGCCAGGAGGCTAGAATTTCTTTTAGATCTCCCACATGGGTGTAGGATCCCAAGCATCTAGGCCAGCTGCTGTTGCTTTCCCAGGTGCATCAGCATGGAACTGGATAGGAAGTAGAGCAGCTGGGTCTCAAACAGCTCCCCACAGGGGAGGCTAGTGTTGCAGGCAGCAGTGTAACCTGCTGTCACGATACTTACCCCAGGGGAACATACTAATAGTTGCTCCCAACACTGTGTTATCTTCCACTGTAAGGCCTTCACCGGAGCTGAACAGAAGCTGGTTCAGGAATCTCTGGAATTGTAAACTAAATAAACCTCCTTTAATAGAAAGTAAAAACAAACAAACAAAAACTTTAGTGACCCACATCAATAAACATTAACTTTTCTATTTCTACCTTTTCAGGAAAGATGGAATGTCGGTTAATGCTAAAGTTGGCTGGGTACGGCTCAGAGCTACAGGCTGAATGCAGGCTAGCTTTTAAGCACACTCTCCTTGCCCCAACTTGTGCCTACTGAGATGCAGTTCTCAAGGTAAGATACCAGGTCTGGAAGACAAAGGTGCAGATGTCAAGCCTCTGCTTAAGTCATACCTGTTTGTATTCCATTTATTCAAGAATGAGTCAGGACTCCAAGCAGACAGTATGAAAAATGAGCAGATATCCTTTAAAACACCATTTAGAATGTGATGATAGCTATACTTATGTAATGCTTTAATTAATTTAAAAAATGTACACACACATAAATTATTTGAATCTCAGTGGCTCCACTTCCAGTTCAGCTCCCTGCTGGTGGCCTGGGAAAACAGCAGACGATGGCCTACATCCTTAGCCTCCTGCAATAATGTGGGAGGCCTAGAGGAAGCTTCTGGCTCCTGGTCTTGGATTGACTCAGCTCCAGTCATTTTGCCATTTGGCAAATGACCCAATGCATAGAAGATTCTACTATCTGTAACCAAACATTTCAAATAACAAATAAATAAATAAATAAATAAATCTTTAAAAAACTATACAACTAATCTGAAATTTTCCTAAAGACAGAAGATGCTACAATCTATATATGCATAACTATAAAATAATGAGCAATCATGCCAAAAAGCAAACAATAATCATGATCCAGCTACTAAAGAATTTGAAGTTATACTGCTTTTTGTTTCATGGTACATGAGAAACACCTTTATATTATGCAAAATTGAAAAAAATCAAAAAATGCTAATTCATCTTTGTACATGTTTGTGACAGTTTGAAGCAATTATTTTTCCATTTTTTAATCTGATTAGGTCCTTTCACACCATTGGTTTTGCTCAACAGTTTATTCATTCTTGAAATGTATGTGTTAAATGCCTACTGTGCACCAAGCTCAGTGCTAATTATTGGAGAAACAGCTGTGACTTCAAACAGCTTTTCAACTTAGAAATTTCCATTACAGAAGTGAAAAAAATATATATTTCTTAGTTATGACAAAGCCATGAAGGACCAAAACCAATTTGGAAAAAGAGATGATGTTATGAGCAATGACGTTACCTCACTCAATCACCCCATCACGTGTGTTTATTTCCACACTGTCAAGATTTATTATGTATCGTCTGATCAAATAAGAAACAAGATTCACAGGCCATAGTTTCCGAAGGTGCATGTGCCCCTGATAGCCATTGGAAATGACTAATGTATTTAGCAAAAAAAGGCAAATAGACTGACCCTATCAATCAAGCAACACTCTTAATGCACAACTTATAGAATGGGAGAAAATCTTCGTACACTGCACAGCAGATAGGAGATTAATATCCAAGATCTATGTAGAGTTTCAGACACGCAGCGATAATAAAACAAACAACCTGGTTAACGGGCAAAGGATTTGAGCAGACATTTCTCAAAAGAAGAAACTCAATTGGCTAATAGATACATGAAAAAATGCTTAGGCTGCCTAAAAAACACACTGAGTTTCTATCTAACTGCAGTGAGAACAACCTACATACAGAAATCAACAAATAATAAATGCTGGCAAGGATATGGGGGGAAAGTTACCCTATTCCACTATTGATGGGAATATAGACTAGTGTAGCCACTATGGACATCAGTGCTCAGACCACTGAAAATTGATTTGCCATATGACCCAACAATCCTGTTCCTGGGAATATATTAAAAGAAATTAAATCAGCCTGTGAGAGAGTGACCTTTACCACTTTATTTATGGTGATACAATTCACAATAGCAAAGACCTGAAGACAACCTGGATTTCTGTCAACAGAAGAACGGATGGAGAAACTTTGCTACATCTACCCCATGGAATACTACTCAGCCACAAAAAAGAAAAACACCATATTATTTGCAACAAAAATGGTGCCAACTGGAGACCATTATGTTTAACACTAAATGAAATAAGCCAATCCCCAAAGGACAAATATCATATGCTCTTTATGATATAAGATAGCCTGTAGGCAGTTAATAAAATAAATAGAGATAGTAACTCACAGATGAATGGTGTAACAGAAACTAGCACACTGGGAAATGAAGTTACATTACAACATGTGCCACTACTCCTCAAAATAGTAGGACTCCCATTTCAAAACATGTGAATACACCTGTACAGCATTATACTAAATATTCTATACCCTCACATCATGAGACACTCCAATCGCAGAAAGTTAATATTGTAACTGTTACTAAGTCACTATAGTATCATCATCATTTGGCGAATGATAGAGAGATGGGGGAAACGGGCAGGAAGAAAGGGGGAGACAAAACCCTATACCACAGTAAATATTAACTATATATATATATTTTAAAAGAACAGTACATAAAATAACCTAAGTTAACAAACCAGTTCAAAGAGATGCCTGGAGAGATATGGGAGGGCATGTCTGGCCTGCAGATCTCCATCTACAAAGGAGGGTTCCTTTCAAGGTAGTGAGTTCTTGGTTCTTATCAACCACAGCAGCAGCAGCAGCATTCAGTCACAGTGTCAAGGCATTGAGTAGCAGCTGCCAGGCTGGTGGGATGATTCTCATTGCTGTCTGAGATTGGTTCTTTTTATATGTTTCTCTTGTTGTTTTGTCCCAAGTTACAAGTTGTTTTTCCAGTCTTATCAGGACATGAGCCCACATAAATCCTGTGATTGGAGTAGTTTTATCTATACTTGCAGATGTGGAATTTAAATTCTAAAATCAACATGAGCTTATGACTTGTATGAAGGTCAAAATGCGGTTCAAACGGCCTACTTAAAAACAAGTTTCAAAAGCAAATGGAGTTAAGGGAACAAAATTGAGTGGGTTTTGACCGTTTGTGACATGCTTTATTGCAAGGTACCTGCAGCCCTCAGAAAACTTCCTGTATTCATATTCAGGAAATTTTGAGAACATTGGATGAGCCAAAACGCATGCTATAAATCAGTACCTATTTCTTCAATTGTGTTACTTTAAGAGTAGGTATTTCTTACAGTTTGATTCACTGTTAGAAGTTTTGATTAACTTTTTTAGAATTCCTTCAGTTTCTCACTTATGAAACAGATTAACCAGCAAATAAGCATTGATTGTCAGGATTTATACTCTGGAAGCAATTTTGCACTTCTCTATTTGAGTCTAGAAACATGACCCTTGGAGTGCCTGCGAATAAAAGGAACTCAAGGGGGTTACTGATTTCCAAGTCTGTTGGCTCTGTGTAGGTTCTCTTCATTATTAACCCAATCCTAAAGATGTCCCAGGAGAGACTCGATTCAACTGGACAAGATACACAGAACTTAAGGATTGTTCCACCACATTAGAATGTAAGCATTTCAAAAGCCCCGTTGGGATTCTCCTTTCTACTGCACTATTTCAGTAATTCCAATTATGTAATACCCATCCAGGGACCATTAGGGAGGCATGGAAATTTGCACCCTTTCCTTTAAAACTTCTGCTAGTTTCTGCCTTCTCACCAATGTCAGAGCTCCCTTTCAGCAAGAAGAACAGAGGGTTGGTACCAAGTTTTACAGAGCTGTGATTAATGGCGCACCTTCATGGTCCAGCATTTTACCACCTTAAACCCACAGGCTGATTTTAAGTGTACCCTATAAGCACACACCCCACGGCACATTTCTGCAAGTTTCACCAAAAAAGACTGCATTTCTACTCTAATTACCATCACAACAGTTCCCATTATGGTTTGCCCCTAGCAATTTAGTTATATTTATGCTGCTACAATGCACAAAGTAGATAATAATGAATACTGATGCAACTTAAGGTTGAAACAAACTATAATTATGTAAACTTAATGAAGTTACCAGGAAAGGTCATATGTCAAAAAATACTCAGATTCAGAAAACACACACACACACACACACACACACACACACACACACGATGTTTCTCATTCCAAAATTCTTCATTAAACTTTGAAAATCATGGCACCCTGGACACGTGTTTTGGTTTGCGGTTTCTGGAGTTACACAATCATAGGCCAGGCTTTTATCTTTCCCTTCCCAGGGCTTACTGTATGTGTCAAATGAAGACAAATAGATGCATAACTTACATAGTGAATTAATAAGACTATTCAGTTGGCAGTCCATTTTGTACTACATATGATAAATTAAAATTTAAAAGGAAGGAGTTAGGTGAAGACATTGGCGATGATATCTATCAAATAAAAACACATCCCATGTCTGCTATCCCTTAAAAATTATGGTTACTAGGGGCCAGTGGGGGTGTTTCAGGTTAATCATCCTGCAGTGTGCACATTTCATGTTCATGCAGCATCATGTTCCGGCTGTTCCTCTCTCAATCCAGCTCCCTGCTTATTGCCTGGGAAGACAGCACATGATGGCTGAAGTACTTGGGCCCCTGCACCCACATGAGACCTTGCAAAGACTCCCAGGTTCTCATTTCCAATCAGTTGAGCTCCGGCCCTTGTGGCCATTTGGAAAGCAAATCAGCACATTGAAGATTCTCTCTCTCTCTCTTTCTCTGTCTCTTTGAATTTGTCTTTCAAATAGAAAATAAATAATAACAGTGACAAACAAAATCATTGTACCTGCAAACTGAAGTTCAAGCTGGTTTCAGGCTCAGGACAAGTGAAGTTAAAGCAGAACTTTTTGTGTTCAAATTGGTGCTTTGTCAGCAGCGTGCAGAAGGGAGAAGCTGCAGGATGAGAATGGTTATCCTGTGTAAACAGAACAAGTGTTCCTTTGGAAAGATTGAGGTGAACTTTGGGGACCAGAACTACAAGAACCACATGGGTCCAATGATTCAGGGTGTGTTGAAACCCTTTTTATTCAAAACAGAGATAAGATATAGAAAATAGTTTTTTCCGACTGCCTCAGTATTTCATGTTACATTTCTGTCATGATCTTGGCACTGGTGCTGTTTTTGTCGGTTGCATAGTAACCATCGGAGTAGAGGGTAAAGTGAGAACTGCGGCCTTTAGGGCTGGGCAATCCCTCCTGAGATGGGGAGGGAGAAGTTTGGACTTCCTGTCTCTCACCTGCTGCTTATCTACCTGAATTCCTCATCAACTTGAAAAACAGTCATACATATAGTCTTTTATTGCATATGAAAACTATTGCAGTTATCAATTTCTAAGGAGGATTATATCACTAATATAGAGCTCAATCCCTGTAATAAAAATTCCCTTAATAGTTTAAGGGTCATACTAAATTATCCATGGCTGTTCAAACTCTTCTAGTTTAAATTCCAAAAGATCCTTCCGAGAGATTTCTCTCATTCTCTTCATTGTTGAATAGTTCTCAACTATTTCATGCCTCAGTAGGCCCGCATTCCTCTTTTAAGTACCTATCTGGGTAGCAGATTAAGAGAAAAAGAATAGGCGTAAAACTTAATTTGCCAAAGTACTTTTTTTTCCTCATTTGACAATTTTTTTTGCCCCATAACTCTTCATCCACACATTACTAGAAATAAATCCTAGCCAAACGGCATTTTTATGCTCCTAATATATTTGATAGCCACAGTATATACCCTTTCTTACCTCTCCTACTGCTTTGATCCATTAGCTGGTCCTTTCCCTTCCCCAGGTGATCTAGCTTATTTACTAGAGACAGAGCCAGATGTTCATCTGGGAGTCATTTCAGTATCATATTGAGAAATGAAGCTGCTATATTTTGCTTTATCTGCTATCCTCCTTTCTATCTTTATAATTGGATTTCCTGATGAGAATGAAGCTGCAATGGGGACAGATGTTCTTAAAATTAAAAAGGGAAAAAAAGGTTAAGAAGCAGAAAAGCGTATAAACTTAAGCATGATTTGTGTTGGTAAAAAAATGAAGCTTTTGTGCTTTGGATTTCATACACATTTCTGATTAAAATAAAGCAAGATGAACCTTTGACTCCAACCAAACTTCACTTTCCACAGTGCAGGAGAGATGAGGTGGTATGCAGGAGGTGCTCCCGTTGCACTTAACAGGTTTCTCTTCAGCTCGTTCTATGTATCGACTTGAATCTGGGCTTCTGGTGGGAAGTCTGAGACTATAGTCGCTCAAAGAATTTTGTTTAAGAACTCAGTTAGAGGGTTCTTTATCTGTTTTGAATGGTTTGATTTTGGCTCAAAGAGGAGACATTTGTTCCCCCCATTAAATTCAGGGTGTTGTGCCTTAAGTACAGTAAACTATAGTAAAAGGAAGCCAAGCGAACAAAAGATCTCTTGTCATCTTTCAATCACGTGGTTCAGGTAGGTCTCAAGGATTTCTCTCCTTCACCCATACACGTTGGCTCCATCCATCAGTTTTATCATGAAGCTGGCTTAAAGCTGAGGATACATCTTGTCTTTCACTACACATGATGGATTCCAGATGTTCAGATGAAATAATGGTGCTCTCCTGTAGACATAATGGACCATAGCAGCTATGTAACTAGGCAAAACGAGCAAAGCAGGCCCCACAAATGATCTTAATTATTGCAACTATGAGGGAACAGAAAAGCACTGGGTAATACAACAAACAGTTCTTTGAAAGAGCAAATGAGAAGCCCTGGTAATTTACATCTAAGTCAAACCTGCTCCCTGCAAAGTATAATGTGTGTGGAATAATACAGGAAGAAAACTAGCACTATACCATTTTCATAATTGGTATTCTATGTCGAGTCTCCAGCAGCAAGTAGCATGTAAATCTTGATGTTAATATCGCTCTTTCACTTTGTAATGATATTCCACAGAGTAGTATTGCTGAAAATGCGAATGTCTTCTTACATCATTCAAAATGTCTCTTGTGCTTCCAGCATCAGAAAAGGCAGTTAAAAATGTCATGACTTAGGTGAGTCAGATTTATATAACATGCATAAGGATATATATTTATACCTGTAATACACACATATGCAGGCATATGGAAATAAGTCTATATCTTTATTTGCTTTCCATGATTAAGAGCAAGTATAGCTTAGTTCTACTTGGCACAAGATAACCTAAACACAGTCTTCCAGGCACTGGAAAATGGAGCAAAATGGAAGCGTATGTCAATGCTGGCCAGAGGGTGCGTTTTACCCTTGCAATCTTTTGTGGTCCTGTACTGAGCTATAAATTAATCTGTCCAAATCATTGACACTGACCCACAAAGCACAGGTGGCAGTATCTTTTTATACACTCCGAAGAGACTGAGATAAAAATAAATGGTGCTGCCATAAAAAATATGCCAACATAATATTTTCCCTATCTGCTAAATCCAACCCCTGTGGTAAGTGAACTAACAGGTTTCTACGCTCAGACTTGATGAACAGACACCACAAGCAATTCATTAACATTAACATGACAGGAGTCAATTGGATTTCTCACTTCTAGACGTTAATCAAAGCTAAAAACAGCATGTGCGCTCTGCAGAGCTCTCAGACTTGTGGGACCTCAGATGTGGCTGCTCTACAATCATTTTCTATCTAAATATTTACATCAAAGTTGGTCTGCTGAGCCGAGCTGTCAAGGTGAACTCTGTCCCAGGTTCCATGCGGCCGAAGCCATGATCAGGTAACGTGTCACAGCTTGGCCTGCCTTATTTTCCTGATAGCCACACTATAAACATGAACAATCCCAAGGCAATCTATTTTTACATTGAACTTGGTCGTTAAAACTAAGTATTACCATGTTCTTCCCATTAAGAAAGTATATATGCCAGGCAATTATGATGTATGCTCTAAAATGTTACCTGAAAGGATCTGAGAAAATCCCCCCAAAAATGAATCTTTGCATACAAATATCACGGAGTATAAATAATTTCATAGCAAAACAAGAATGTTAAGCATTTATAAAAATTATTGATTTATGGTTTTTATAAGATTTGAGTAAATGGATAATCTGGAAAATGGGAAATCTAGTAATCATAGTCTCAAAAAGAAAGGGCTTGTCAAAAAGACTCGATAATACAAACTTAACAACTTTCAAGAAAAAAAATAATTACACTTACAGGAATCAATGAACTCCTAATGATTCTTTTTTGAATGTCACTGTGAGACAGTGAGGCTTTTATAACCTTTAATTTGTAGGAAAGTTGTAACACAGAGCAATGAAGACAGTGGAAGCATCAGTATGTGTATTCTCTGCACTCTACAGCTCCTCTTTTTCTAAGCTGTCTTCTGTTCTAACGAACTGAATAGCTCTTAGAACTAGAATCATGCTCTGCAGTTTCCTTTGTGTTGCACGAAGGACAGAAGGCGTACCCTTGCTGGTGGAGGCGCCAACATGAGGAACCCCTGCAGGCAGACTTTCCATTGCTGTCATGCATAAACGTCCCTGAATCATAGATCTTCGTTGTAGTTAATTTCATAAGCCGCTGTGGCAGATTTTCCCAAGATGGCTCTAATCGTATCTCTAACGGCACTCATAGTGCCCCACCATCCCTCCAAAGAAGATGCTAATTGTCCCTGCTGAATCTGTGATTCTGTGCTAACCAATAGATTATGATTGATTGAACCCTGAGCAACTTTTAATGCCAAATAGTAAAAGAGTTTGCTCCTGGGGTAACTGCTTTTGGAGAAAACACGGGAATCCTTATTATCCTAAGACTTCCACATGAAGTTATCACATGAGGTAGGCAATCTGGTCCATCGTTCTAGCTGACCTCAGCCAGTACTCCTATCAGTTACCTGAAAATCCCATGCAGTTGAGCCTACTGGTGACCATAGCACCAAAAACAAACAAACAAAAAACAAAAACAAAAACAAAAACAAAAAAACACCTAATGCAACCATGTGTAAGGCTTGGAGCTAGAACTATCCAGACAGATCCTTCTCAAAATCATGATGCAGAAAATCATAAGCATGTCTTAAATCTACATTTTTCAATCATCTGCTGCTTAGTGATGCTAACCATAGCATCCATCTCCAAAGAATGACTTCTTGTTATTGTTCATGGGAACGAAGCACACAAAACTTGAAATGCAAGACTGGACAGGAAAAGTTAAATGTAACTACATTTTGTAGGAGTAAAGATTTGGGTCATGTTTTCTTTTTTTTTTTCTTTTTTTTTTTTTTTTTTTGACAAAGGATCACCTAACAACATCTGAGGCTTGTAGACACAATGGTTATATTTACTACTTTGTTATATCACTCCTGGCTTGTTTGTGGAGGAAATACTGTATCTCATTCTTTTATAATACTTGTTGTTCAGATTGACTAATATCTTCTAAACTCCATTCAAGGCATCCTTCCTCCTGAACTAGTCATATTCACACACAGAACAAAAACTGTCAGGAAGATGGGAGAGGTGGAAGCAAAGGTTTTGTTTGGTTAATACTTGAGAATGCCTGAGTCACCATTTTAAGGAACAACCACAAATAACTATCTTCTATTATCTAGCACATTTTTACAACAAATACTGACAAGTTACACAAGTATAGAAATTTTCTAAGGTATAGTTAACTTCATGAAAAAAATGTTATTCACACATATATCTAATTTCTATCTTACTGCCAAATAACTTTGTGTATCTTTACCCAACATTTAAAATATCAAAGAGCTTATTTCCTAGAAATGTGTATGTATATATATAGTAATAAAAAGTTATATATATATATATATATATATTACTTTTTAACCAATTGTCTCAGTATATGGTCTTGAACTAAGAAAAATAATCACATTAACCTTTGAATTTATAATTTTATTAGCTATAAGCTGTGAAGTAATCTATGATTCAGCTTGCATATGCTGCTCTGCCCATGTGGGGGGATGATCTAGTGTATGACAGTCTGGCAGATTTATGTCTGAGGGGAATCAGTCCCACCCTGCATGGGCGTTGGCTCGCATGGCTCTAGTTCTTATGGGGCAAGGAGGTCCAGTCACCTCACCAGGCGAGGAGGGCAAGTTGGAGCCAGCTGACATCTGTCAGGAACTCCACGGCCAAAGGCATGATCTGGAGGGAGTGACTGAGGTCAGTGTCAACTACACGAAACTGAGAGGGAAAAACAGTAAGGTCTCAACTTGGTTTCAGTGGTGAGAAGAAAACTGCTGATCATAAAACAGTACAATGTATCTTTAAATTGGGAAACCATTGCAGCATGTTTATGCTGATATTGGTTACCAAAGCAAGGAGAACCTGCACACTGACTTGATTTGTAATTACGAACAGTCCGGGGAGAATTACATTTGGTCACTAATGGAGTTTTCCTAAAGCAGTAACCAGAAACTCCAGAGTTGAACTGGGACATTCAGCCACCTTACATACTTAATTTTTTTTTTTTTTTTTTTGAGGAGGAGGGTTTGTCAACTGTTAAAAGAAAGATCTTTAAGGAAGTTTCCACATATGAGATTTTGTTCATGTGGTTTTTATTCTTCAATTGTTCATGTGAGATACTGCATTTAGTGGTTTGCATGCATTAAACCATGCCAGCATCCCAGGGATAAATCTGAACTGTAAGGGTGAGTGATTTGTCTGACATATTGTTGGGTTTTGTGGATTAGTATTTTGTCAAGGGTATTTGCATCTGTGCTCATCAGACATATCAGACTGTAGTTTCTTTCTCTGCTGTGTCTCTATCTGGCTTTAGTATTGTGATATTGGCTTCATAGAAAAGAATTTGGAAGGATTGCCTGCAGAAAAAAAAATAGATAGAGACAGAGGAAGATCTACCATCCACTGGTTGATCTTTCAAATTCTGTAACAACTAGGCATGACCTGGGCCAAGGACAACAGTCTGGAATCCAATCCCAGGCTCCCACATGATAACAGGGAGACCCAAGCACTTGAACTATCACCTGCTGCCTCCCAGAGTATGTGTCATCAGGAAGCCAGAATAAAAAGCGGGAAGTGTAATTCAAACACAGATGCTGGGAATACACCATGCAGCATCTTCCTCACTGTGTAAGTATCCACTCCAGCACTTGCAACTGCTATTTCAGTAGCAACAAGAGGTGTGTATACAGAAGGGTGCTTTAAAAAAGTTCATGGAAAATGGAATGAAATTACAGTTGATTTTGGGCACAAAAAATAAATAGATGGAATATTTTTTTCATAGTACACACCTCTGTGAAATTTGTGAAGACCCCTCCCATGTTAATATACGTCTGTCAAAAGAACAAGACACCCTCCATGTCAGGAAGGGCTGAGGGTTGTGAGGGGTTGTTGGGGGAGGGGTGAGCTAAGGAAAGCAGTCCCTCCCTTGAAGGCAGGAGTATACACATGTTTGCAAAGACAGGTCTGGTCTGAGTCACCATTTTTGGGTTGCTGGCAGCTGATTAAGTTAGTTCAGCTTTGTGTTTTTCTGACTAAAGCAAGATCTGGGTCAAAACCAGGCCCTGCCTATGTTAAGAGGGGAACAGGCACAGACAGGCCAAGCCATGAGCAGAGGCCTAATTTGAACTGGAACACGTGTCCCTCAACTAAAAAAGAAGGGGAATTTAACTTAGAGTTGGCTTAAAATATAGAAGCAATCAATTTCCTTGCTATCAAACCGACCAAATCCATTTCAGAAGTGTCCAAGAACTTGAGGGCTCCTATTCATTTTTGTGAATTCACTGATTTGGCTTGGAAAGATTGAGAAAGTCTTAAAAACATTGTAATGAATTAATCAAGAGCGGCAATTTCTAATCTTTCGTGTACAAACAAGGATACTTGAGGATTTTATTAAAGTTTCTTACTCTTTGAATGTGCAGTGTGTGCCACAAACTCACATTGCCCCCAGGGGAAACTGATGTTCAACTGGAGATGACACACGCAGTAATTCTGGCTGTAGATTTTATCCATGCAGGTGAGGTTGCCAGACGCAGCATAGAAAAGTACAGGATACTCAGTGAATTAAAATTTCAGGCAAGCAAGTAATACTATTTGTGATGTAAACATGCCCCCTTGCAAATGTTTGAGACATAGTAGTATGTGTACTAAAAGAAAAAAAATAATAGTTCCAAAATTCAAAAACGTTGGCATCCTACAATGTATCTGGCAACCCAACACAAGGAGCACTTAAATATGGCAAGGTCTGAGCTCCTGCCCCAGATATTCTGATGTCACTGGCCTGGGGTGCAGTCTGGACAGAGGAACATGACAAAATTGCCCACATGGTTCTAAGGCATTCACAGCTGAGAGACACTGATCGAGACTCACCTGTTACTAAGCAGATGAGGAAACTGAAATTCAAAGCATCCCAGAAGAGGTGAGATGGTGGCATGAGGATTCAGTTCCAGAATTTTCAGGCACTCTTTACATTCTCTTCAAAATGAGCCACAAATGATAGCAAGCATGTTTCTTTCTTGGAAAGTTAACAGAGATGCCATTTGAGAATCTACCTGTTCCTAGACCCCTAAAAGATTAGCATGTGGTGGGAAATGTCTCTCCTACCTGGTTCAGCTCCTTAAATCCTTAGCCCTTATAAATAATAATTCAGAAGGCAGTTAGAAACCCACCAAAAACATGAATCTTAATCCACGGATGCTTTAACATTTCTCTATTCTCAATTTTCCTTTTTTTTAAAAAAAAAAAAAAGTTGTTTTCAAGAAGCCCTGGTGTCTGGATCTGGGTGACACACTGAAACAATCTCATTTAGTTGGTCTGGATTTCAACGTAATCATCAGGACATTGGTAAATCTCTGACTGATTCTAACACAGAGGCAGGGACCAAGCCTACCGCCTTATCAGATCCTTGAAGCACAGTAGACCTGGGACCTGTGACTCTACAGCTGTCTGTAAGCGGTGGGTCCAGCTGAGCCCATCACAGATGTGTGTAAATCAGCAACTTCAAAGGCTGGAAACACTGAGCTTGACTGCAGGGTAAACCTGGAATGCCTCATATGTTATTCTTTCAAGACTTGTCAAAGCCTCTGAATCAGTTCTAATTAAAAAACATGTAGTTTCCTCAGATTCCAGCAACTTAAAACACCTATAAGAGTCTTGCATATATTTCCACTGGTACTAGGATATCCTGTTTCTTGGGTGAAATCAGAATAAATAGATATATTTAAAAATAAAAAAAAGAGAGAAGTACGGAGAGGGGAGAAAAGGGTGAAAGCCATCCTTTGCCTGAGGTTTTCTAACATTTAGTTTCAAGGAGCTAAGAAAACTCTCACCCCAGCCTTTCCCTGTAATCTTGAACTTTTTCCTTTTTAATAATAGAGCAGGTCCCTTCTTCAGAAACAGCTGCACATCAGACCTTTCGTGAGCAAGAGAAATTTCTTAGGCAAAGTATTTTGGCAGAAGCTAGAACAATAAACAGTCAGACATTCTACTTTCTGGCTTCTCTTTCAAGAATTGAGATGCACTCAAAGCAACCCACAAATGGATTATTACAAGTTAAGACAGAAAGAGGAGATCTAAAGTGTCCAAATTACAGAGTATGATTTCTGACACTTGTGAAGTTCACTCATGCTCACAGATGTTCTGTAGAGAAAACACTGTCTTTCCCTCCATCATGGACAGGGAAGTAATGGGAATGCTATGTAATTTGTCTGACCAAGAGCAAATTAATGTGCATATTTGTATTAAATATAAGCTTGATCAATCTGTTTTGGGTTAGTCAATTATCTTACATGATCAGAGATTCACCAACTTGTCCAATCAAGAATTTCCAATGTTCTTCAGGATTAAGTTGTGTCAATGCTTGATTTTGTCCTAGGATTGTGGTTTGGCTATTTAAATCGGAGTGTGACTCACTCCCTTCCAAGTCAAATGAGAGAAGACCAGGCAACAAAGCAAGACATATTGACTCAACATAGGGCAAGCCAGATCTCCTCATCAAGCTGCACCCATGTGTGACCTTCCAGAACCACCTCAGCATGATGGACCATGCAGCGACTCTGTGTAATATAGCTGAGAAGACTGCAATTTTCACTAATTGACAACACAATGCCTTGTTAATCTAAAGAGAAAGGTGAACAGGAAAGATGATCATCCTGATGAAATGGAGATCTTCTTTTAAATTGACATCTGTCAGAGATCTTTATTGAAATATTAATTTGTGTTTTGGTCTCCTTTCAGCTTGTCTTTCCTCTGTTCTAATCTTCAAATACTGCTTTGCCTAAGGGGAGTTTGAGGAGACAGGATTAAAGGCAGACATTATCAGTAGAGGACCTGGCTCCTAGCTTGGGTTTTCCAGAGTCCTTGAATTCGGTGAAGGAGAGCAGCTATTCACTTGCGTGTCCTGCCAGATGTCTGATGAAGAAGGTAAAAGCAATGAAAAGCCTGTCCTTTGCTGTACCCAAGAAGGCAGACACCAAGCTTAGACAGTTTCTACCACGATGTTTAAAATCTAACTTTGACACCAATGGATTCCAAAGGATTTATAGGCTTGAATGAGGAGAGGTGTAAGATTTAGTAAACAAGTTCATGGAGTTCGGATCTATATTGAATTACCTTTCAACGTAAATAAGTTCCATGCAAAACTTGTGAAATGGTTTATACCACAGCATTTCATAGCAAATGCAAATATTACAGATGGCTTAGTTTTCACCACTACTGGATAATTCCTAAGCAATAGAAACTTCTCATGGATCTGGAGGATGAGAAGTCCAAGAGGATCTGCAGAAGTGGAACATGGTGAGGGTTGCCGCCCCCTGCTATGGTAGCATCCTATGGCTACCTTCTCCAGTGAGCAGCATTGTGAGTGTTAGGAAGTTAAAAGGGGCAAGAGCATGACCTCTTCAACCTTGACCCTTTTATGAGAACAGAGTCCCCATGGCTTTATCACCTCCCAAGGGCCACACCTTTCAATACTGTTAGATTTGGGTTTACATTTCTGCAAGAATTTTGGAGGAGGCACATCATTCAAAATCTAAAAAACCCCAACAAGGTGTATTTGCTGTTAAGATGAACTGATGGAGACCTAGCCTAGCTTCCGTGTTCTAGCTGGAAAATAAGCCATCAGAATTCCTGGCAGTGCTAAGCACAAGGAACTCCCTCCTATAATAGTTAAGATACATTTTCTGCCAGCTGGCACAATCAAAGTCATGGAGACAAATTTCATGGCTTCTAAAGAAAAATGGAGAAATTTCATATTTCTTGTACATCAAAACTTTGATGACATATGAATACAACATGTAATTCCACTATCTGTCCATCGTAGATAATGTTTCCCAGGAAATACTAAGTACAGAATCTGGTCCATTTTTTGTAGAGAAATGAAAAAGGGAGGGAAAATCTTAAGGGCTTGCTGTTATTTTCCTTCTTGGGACAACAGATAATTTGCTTTGGTCTACAAACAGATTGGGAAACTCCTGATTCCTTTATTTTAAAATAGATAAAAACTGCTCTCCTTGTGCCTGGCGGGGTGGTTCAATGGTTTACATTGCAAGCACCAGAATCCCATATGGGTGCTGGTTCATGTCTTGCCTGCTTCACTTCCCATCCAGCTCCCTGCTTGTGGCCTGGGAAAGCAGCAGGGAATGGCCCAAAGCCTTGGGACGCCACATCCATATGGGAGACCCAGATGGAACCCTACTGGTTTTGGTGAAAGTAATTCTTTATACTATTTCTCCTCAGTTAAAGGGGTGGTAGGATTTGCCCTGTAAAGTGAATTATGTAGTGTTCACATTAAACTCAGGATAATCCATTTTTCATGACTACTGAGGTCTTCCAGAAGTGGATTGTACACCACACAAACATTGTTGCATAACAAAAAGAACCAGATACAAATTCATGAGTGAGAGCCACAGAACAAAGCAGGGCATGCACTCTCCTCTATGAAGCTGGGAGATAGCAATCATGGATGAACCGCTTGTTTGCAGGATGGAACCTGGAGGAAAGACAGACAAGAGCTGAAGGGTAGCCTCACTTTAGGTCAATCTCTAGGTGATACTGAGACTGATTCTAATCAGGTCAGGCCAAATGGGAGGATTAACACCTCTTCTCTGTCAATAACACCAGGAATTTTTGCTATGTCGTCTTCTTCTGCTTCTTCTCCTCCTCCTCCTCCTCCTTCTTCTTTTTTCTTAGCATGAGCAACAGCATCCCAGTACTGAATTTGGAAGGGTGAGGCAGAGTTGTGTCATTGGCAACACTCTGTAACTCCCCTCTACTGCAGGTGTCCTGCCCCGCCCTCTGGCTAACCAGGAACCCAACCCCACCCCCTCCACTTTACTGTCCTACCTTCACCTGACAGTTGTACAGTTTAAGGTCCTCTCAGGGTGGTATAGCTCCAGGCATATGAATTTCTTCCGGGGCTCTTTGAAACAGTTTAAAGGTAAGAAGGTTTGAAGAGTGAACGAGTTCCCAAGAATAAACATGTTTCAAAGGAACCCGAATGAGGGATTTTGTTTATGTGGGTTTTACATGACGTTTGCTCACTTAATGTAGTAACTCCTTAAACATATTGCCTAGTATGAAATAATTTATTTACATAATTCTGGATTGGAAAAATCATGAGCAAGCCCAGGAAAACTTCTAGAAAGAAGAAAACTTGCTTTTATAAGGATTTTAAAATTCAATATGTGCAAAAGGGAAATGGAAAGATAAATTTATTTTGATGCAGAAACATTCTGAAATCTATGCATATTTTCCCCATAAAGTATATTTCCCCTAGACTTTATGAAGACCCAGCACATACATGGATTTCAAATGATTTTTGCACTAGAATAATATTAAGCTTTACTTGCCTTAAAAATGAATTTATTTATTTGGTAGAGCGAGAGATAAAGAAAAGACATCTTCCATCCTCCATCCAGTGATTCACTCCCCAGAAAGCCAACAGAGCTGAGGCGGGGGGCCAATCAAAAGCCAAGAACTCCATGCAGGTCTCTCGTGTAAGTGGCAGGGTCTCAGATGCTCAGACCGTTAGAATTGCCTCCAAGGCACATTATCAATTAGAAGCTAAGGTGCTAGGGCTTAAGCCAGTACTCTAATACAGCTTAATGTGCTGTACTACAATGATGGCCCTGCAGCGCTGTACACTTGCCCTCTAATTGTGTCTCACAGTTCACTTGAAAATGTTCTTTTTGGTAACTATGTATGTATGCATATCAAACCACAAATAGAGATGATAAGCATATATAAATATAGAGAGATTGATATGTAGATATATTTAGTCAAAGTCAAAACTGAATTTAGATCGTAAACTAATTTCTAGCTATTTTGATTTATGATAAATGATTTACTATGGGATTCCAAACAATATGATGGTTTGTAACCATCCCAATGCAAACTTTTACTTTTTATACATCTGTTTTTGCTGTATTAATCTATCTAGGCACATTCTTTTATTTTTATTTTTTATTTTAAATATTTATGTGTTTTTATTGGAAAGGCAGATTTACGAGAGAAGAAGAGAGGAATAGCTTTCATGTGCTGGTTCACTCCGCAAGTGGCCTCAATAGCCAGAGCTGAGCCAATTCAAAGCCAGGAGCCAGGGCTGCTTGTAGGTCTCCCATGTGAGTACAGAGCCCCAAGGCTTTGGGCCTTCCTGGACTGCTTTCCCCAAGCAGGGGCAGGATGGAAAAGTGAAGCAGCTGTGTATGAACCGGCTCCCATGTGGGATCCTGGTGCATGCGAGGTGAGGACTTTAGGCACTAGGCTACTGCGCCTAGCTCAGACGGATTCTCTTAAAGCATCGAATTATTGGCAACTTTTCTGGAAGAAAATAGAAAAAAAAGAGAGGTGATGAGTTTATCTTCCTGCTTTCTAGAAATGGGAAGAAAAGCTTCCCTCGCAATGTAGAGATTTAAAGTAAAGAATAGAAAACTGCTTTCTCAGGGTCAGCATTGTGGCTTACAGAGTTAAGCCACTGCCTGTGGTACCTGCATCCCATATGGACATGGTTCCAGTTTTGCCTGCTCCACTTCCAATCTGGCTCCCTGCAGAGGTTGGTCCAAATTCTTGAGACCCTGCATATGTGTGGGAGACTAAGAACTTCTCAACTCCTGGCTTCCCCTAGCCTGAGCTCCAACTGTGCCCTGTGGGGCATGACCCAGCAGAGGGAAGTTCCATCTCTCTCTCTCTCTCTCTCTATCTCTCTTTCTCTTTCTTTCTTTCTGTCCTCTCTCATTCTCTCTCTGCCTCCTCCTCTCTGTACACCCCACATTTCAAATTAAAAACAAAAAAGTGTTTCTTTCTAAAAGGTGAAGGACCTTATATACTAACATATATGTGTGTGTTTGTGGGGTGTGTGTGTGTGTGTGTGTGTTTTCTCATTCTTTAAGCGGATGTGCTTTTTAGTCTATTTGTTCTTTACCTTTGTCTAAAATAACCATTTTTTCTGTAAATGTGAGACTTCAAAAAATATGGGTAGAAGAACAAAGGCATACAAAGAGGATCAAAGAAATACAAAGAGAAAAAAAGACTTCAGGAGAGATCATTCATTGTAAAAAGAACCTTGAACCATGTATGCACCTAAAGCATGAAGGCTACCCCATGGGAAAACTTTAAATTATGGTTACTTAAGAATAGTCACTTTGTTGAATTTACACCGTGCAAGAAAAAGTTAGAATGATCAATGTACAAGATGTTCTATAACATATCCACAGAAAAAAGAATGGAAGCAAATGTTAGGTTTATTGTGGTGTAAACCACTTTGACATCCATGCAAAGTTATTTTCACAACATGAACTTTTCATGAATTTTGAAGAATCTCCAGATTTATTCTATTTCTTAGAAATATCCATTTTTATTACTCACTTTTTTAAAGTGATGTACATGCTTCCAGGTAACAGTAAACCAAGCTCTAGTCTTTGTTGAGGAGAGAAGTTGTTGAGAAAGTGAGAGAGGGAGTGCTTGGGCCAGTAATCAGTATGAAGAAGCAGATCCTGGAAACAGTAGAAGACAAGAAATCACTTTCAAATGAAGCCATTGATCTGTTGGGGAGGCCTAGTTCAGGAAGAGTTTGTGTTTGTTTTTTTCTGCATTTGGATCTGGCTTCCTTATAACCTTCACATTCTAGATCTAAGATATACCCAGGTTGTTTAGCTCTTTGAGGGATTTGTCTATTCTTTGAGCACAAAAGAAAACCTTTGATGAGAAATTTGGAAATAATCTGTTCCAGGCCAGATGTGAGAAAGAGTCTTATCATGACTTTGTTTTCAGTCTGATTTCATGTAGATAAACATTACCAAACCACTCCAGAAGCCTCTAAAGTCATTAACAGTTATCTGCTGGGAGCTCCTCTCCAGGTGTAGGTCACGCATGCATAGTCTCCTCCAACAAGTTTCTCAAAGGCCCATTTTCCATAGTAGGATCCCCAACTGGCTTCTGTCTGCAATAACTAACTCACATATAGTTGACTACAATTCTGGTTCTGACAATGAAATCATGGAATAACAGTAAAGAAAGCAAGGTAATAATTAAGGCAGTTTCTAAGAGCATTTGTCATTATATAAGTCCAGCCTTTCAACAACTTCAGGAAAATGATAATCTTGCTCAGTGGAAATTCTCTAGTAGATTCCTTTGCAGTGGGGAGGTGGGGCATTGAAGCAGAGAAATCACAGACAGAAAAGACCACTCCAAAGAGTCTATGGACTTCTTTCCAAATTTCATGTCGCTGCTACGATTATAGCAGTTTCTCAAGGCCAGTCCTGGTGGCATGTATGTCTCTGCTGGACCAAAAGAATAGCTGATGGACAGATGCTGTGGAAGGCCAAGAGAGCATTGCCAAATGTTGAGAAACTGAAGGAGTAAAACTGAATAAGAACAGAATGGTGGAGAAGGATGAGTTTGGTTTATAACACAATAGTATGTTTATTCTTCAATAATCCTGTAAGGCACAACTTCTTTTGAATTGCATTTACTAGTGTCCTACATTTTTATCTGTGAGACTCTATGTTGGCATGCCCTGTGTTGTTTGGGCAACATAGACATATTTCACAAGTTCACATGGATTTTGAGGTTGTTGCAGAGTTACAGCTTTCTTTTATCTTCTTGTCTTATTGGTTCATGTCCAATAAATGTAGGTGCAATGATCTTTTTTTAAAGCGTTAAATGTAAGCCAGAGATGCATTTATAATATTTAAATTTATTTGTATTGGAAAGGCAGATTGACAGAGAGAAGGAGAAACAGAGGGAGAGATCTTCCATTCACTGGTTCACTCCCCAAATAGTCACGACAGCCAAAGCTGAGTTGATCTGGACCAGGAACCAAGAGCTTCTTTTGAGTCTCCCATGTGGGTGCAGTGTCCCAAGGACATTAGCCATCTTCCATTGCTTTCTGAGGCCATTAGCAAGGAGCTGGGTGGGCAGTGGAGCAGCAGGACATGAACTGGCATCCATATGGGAGGCTGGCAGGGCAGATAACAGGCAGAGGTGGGTAGAACTTAGAGGACTAAGCTTATTGTGACTGAAATACAGTGCTGTGAAGTCAAGTCTCCCAAAATATTTCAACAGCAACAATACAGAATGCAGTTTGTAGAATGTGTTTCAAATTTATTATCTTGACAGTATATCTGTTCAGTTTTCTTCCCTGCATTTCTAGAAAGAGATGGAAATAGTATACATAGGAAGACAGTAAGCTATTTATTTGGTAAACACAAACTTAAACTAAAACCCAAGTTGCTATACTTCGGTGGGTTGTGGTCTTCCCATCAATCCTCTTTACTCATCTTCTCAATCTCTGGCTCCATCTGGTGGAAAAACCTGAGGTCATGCTCACCAGCATCATAGTTCCTAAACGTATTTTTTTTTATGGGCAGGTGTGTTGCGCCTTTATACTCCACCAAGGAAACAGAAGTAGTTCATTTTTTTTCATAGTCTGAAGACTGAATTAGTTCTTAGACTAGTAAGTTTGCTCTTGAAAATGTGGTTCCTCCTTAGAGCAGAATGTCTATATCCAAAAGATCTCCCACTGGGGATAAAGTAAGAAAGATTTGAAGGTTAAAAGAACATCCCTTCCTGTCCAAAGTAGATTAGGGTCATTCTTTCACATGTTTTATCTCACTTGACAATACACAATTCTGGAGAAATAAGAAAGAATTTGGATACTGTTGTAGAAAAAAACAAAACTGGTACTAATTGAGTTTCCTATGGAACCAAAAGGTTTAAGCACACAGACCAAGAGTCAAATGTCTTGAACCTATAGGTAAGTAATCTTTGTAATGTGCATATTACAGAGTTTAAAACAAACAACCAAAGCTCTCATTTTATTCTTCATCATATATCTTTTTTACATTTTTGAATGCCTTAAATATTATATAATAACTAAATGAAAAAAGTTCCTTTTCTAAGTGCAAAAGAAGTAAATAAAAACCATAGAATGATATTCAACAAAATTTGGATTGAACACTTTATTTTTGAAATAAAATAAATAATACACAGACTTTGTGAGTGCATTTTTGAATCTCAGAATGTTGGAAGTGAAACAATTGAATAACTACGGTGTTTGAGCATCACCATATTCACGACAAAGCCAACTTTGCCTCCAAAACTCACAATTAAAAAAGGTTCCTTCAAAGTTGGTTTGACTATCATTATCTCTTGCTTTTCTCAGTCTGTCACCCTCTTCAAGTTCCAGGATTGTATGAGGACTGTTTTTGGAGGTCAATGTATTGGAGTAATATTTTTTTTGCTTATTTGTTGTTGTCATACAGGAATGACTCGATAACTCATCCCAGGATTTGCTCTTCTGTCAGTTCTGGCTCCCTTCAGGTTGCTCTGTTTTCCAACATTTGGATATGGTACAGCTAGAGAGGAAAATATTACTCCTGAGGAACTGTTGCTATACCATTCATAGAGCAGTGTCGATAAATGAAGTCTTGTGGTATGTCATAAGGTGGCTTTCAATAACTATTATGGATTCAAGGGGTTGCCATGGGAAACCTTTCATGTTTAGCATATCCTTGGTTTTCCTCTATAGATTTTTTGTTCTGTCTTTTTTTTCCTCTTTCCCTATCTCAGGCAATACAGTTTTGTCTGCTTTAATATGGCAGCCACTGTTGCTGATCTTAATGGTAATGAGTGTTTCTTTCATGCCTTTCAGCCCAGGACTGGCATTTGGTGCAGTAGTGAAGCTAATAAAACACCCACACCTTGTATTAGAGTATTCGGGTTTGATTCCAGCTCCTGCCCTGATACCAGCTTTCAGATTCTTTCAGGTGAGCTCCTTATGTCTCTCAAATAAGTCAATGCTTTTAAAAATTCAGGGAAAAAAATCGCTGTTCATGTCATTCAGTTCTTGCAGACCACTCTACAACCCCCCTTTTTTGATAGTTAAATAAAAACACACCCTGATCTCCTCCTTAGCCATTTATGGAACATTTCACACATAGTCTATCCTGGATTCTCAACCAAGGCAGGAGATGGGGCTGAGGGAGTATTCTGAGAGTTGGAGCAACACCTCCAAGTGGTATATCTAAGCCTTGTGCACCTTGTAAACACACTATAGATTGTTTTTTCTGGGGCCAAAAATTATTGGTAGCATGATATTTTGAGAAGATTTTATTTTTAGGGCTGTTTAAGGCTCACAATGAAACTGATCAAGAGGTCCACAGATTTTTTCCACACATTCTCTGCCCAATATATGCATATTTTTATCCAATATTAGTAGCCCAAGTCATAGTTATGCTGTATATTAAAATGGAAAAACTTACATGGGAACACCACATTCAGAGTTCAAGGCAGTTTTAGGCATGGTGTGTTTATTCTAGAAATAGTAACTAATGTGTGATGATATGAACCCACTGTTACAGTACACAGAAGAGTTTCATTGCCATACACATCCTCTATGCTCTGCCCCTACATTCCTTCCTTCTCCCTAACCCCTGAAAATTACTGGTCCTTTTCCTGTTTCTATAGTTTTGCCTTCTCCAGAAGGTCATACTCCTGTGGTTGGAATTTTGCAATGTGTGGCCTTTTTAGTCTCACTTCCTTGACTAAGTGATAGGCTCAAATTTGCTTCACATCTTGTGGCTTGCTTGTTCATTTCCTTTTAGGGATGAATAATACTCTATTTGTTGAATATATCACAGTTTCTCCACTCAACTGCTAAAGAGAATCTTGGTAGTTTTCAGATTTGGGCTTTTGGATATATACCAAGAAGGATAAGTGTGTGATTATATGGTACTACTATATTTATTTCACAAAGAACTTCTAGCTAAACTACCTTCCAAGGTGGCTGTCATATTTTTATTCCTGCAAGTAATAAACAAGAGTTCCTGTTGTTACATTTGATGCTATCACTTTTGGCCAGCTTTTGGCCATTCTTCTAGGCATCTCAAGGTATCTCTTGCTAATGTTACCTTGATTTTGAAAATAAACCTACAAGGTACACAGCAGTTGCATGATGGGAGGCACAGATGCTGTCTGTGGTCTGTCCACATCACTGTGCTAATGAGAGGAGTTCCTTTCTCCCTCTACTGATGGATCTGCCCAAAGGACCATAGAACAACCTAGTTGGATTGGATGCTAACTTGTCTTACCTACACTAAGAAGACATCCTAAGAGTCGTCCAACCATGACTGATCACTAGGATCATCCAGTACACTTTTACACCACAGTAGACCAATTCAACCTCTAATGATATGGGCAGCAAAGAAGATATTTAGAACAACATGGGATACCTCCATCTAACATCACAGTTTGTCACTGGAATCCTAGTTCCACACTTCTGGTCCAGCTTCCTGATAATGTACACAATGAAAAGCAGAGGTTGATGGCACAGGTGTTTGCAACCCTGCCATCCATGTGGGAGATCCAGATGGACTTCCTGGCTTTGGCCTGGCCCAGACCTGGCTGCAATGGACATTTGGTGACATTTGGTGCAATGGACAAGCAGATGGAAGATTCCCCTTTCTAATCTCTGATTCTCTGTGTGTGTGTGTGTGTCTCTTTACCTTTTAAATAAAATTAATATAAATATTTGTAAAAGTCAGGGGTTGAGGCATCAACATGATGTTTTTATTTTAAAGCTTCCTATGAAATTCTAACATGCAACTTGGATTGAATATTATTTACTAAAAGACCTGTAAGGTCTTTTTATCTTAAATTACTTGACCAAGGAATTCTGTGCCACAGTTTTCTTTCTGAGATCAGCTTGTATATTACAGCTATGCATTAATTGAATCTTCAATTCCAGGTAACAATCCCTAAGACTTTTAATGTTCTATCATATTACTCCTGGATGACTATTATAGAAACAATATGAAGGAGATCTACAGGGGAGCATCCCTTAAAATTGCTTAAAGTATCAGTGTATAGAGAGAGTTAAATGATAATTCATTTAACAGTGTTGCAATTCTGTTTGGGGGAAGAAAGCCAATGCCTTTGGTATTCCCTTACCTCTTGTATACACAAAGTAGGGCTGGCCCAGGGAAAAGTAATTACCATGGAAAATGCTGCTTTGCTACCCTTTAATACAGCTCTGTGGTACTGCTACAAATGCGGGGGGCAAGCCAAGTTGAGCCCTCAACACTGCATTTCAATAATTTGATTCTTCATGGGCAGCTTCTTTTTTTTCCATGGCTTTCAAATCTGCTTCAAAACCTTCCTTTACTTCTTTTGGCTCCTTATCAGACCTTATACCACATTTCAAGCATGTAAACATAGTACTGTTCCATGAGAAACTTGATGTGGTCTATCATGCGTTTTCTGATCATTGCCACTCCTATAGTTACCTGCTTATACATGCACAGATTATCTCTTTTGTGCACTGTTAGTCTTCTTGTGATATTGGTTTTAAACCCATGTATTCTTCAGAACCTTTTATTTCATTCACTAAGCTAACATATGGCTGAACAGAAAGCTACATTTCATTTCTCCATGTATATTTCTACTCAGTTGTCCCACTTGGCATGTCAAAAATTGTTCCAAAACTGTGCCCCCACTCTGCCTTGATTGTGATCCAAACTGGAGTAGTCATAAGAAATAAAGGTCCATGATTCAGCTACCATTATCGGCCATTAGCATTGTAAACTCTGTCCAGACATATATGGAACAGCCCACGCGGCTGAGGTGCTCACAGTACTCTTTGTACATTGGAAGGATAGGATATATGATATATGTTTCTCCAACACTCACCTTCATACACGCAAAAATCAACAAACAGTGCACTGTAGCGTAGTTGGCATGTGGTAAGTATCTCATTCAGATATTGGTGGAAGAATAAACTTGGAACTAAACCTTAAATTGTCAAATAAATTCCAGGTAGTTGAAGAAGTTGGCATTCCTAATAAGTAAACAGTAGTGAGCAATCATGGAACAGGCAGTGTTGTGGAAGGAAGGTTTGGAGATATAAGAAGCAAATACCTAAATTTGCGGGGAGTTCTTCCAGGTCTTAAAACTGACTTACTCAGTAATCTGCTTTAAATTAATGTAAAATGAAGTGCCAGTGGCTAGAATCTTAAAGAAAATTTTAAGATTAATACTCCCAAAGGATTGCAATGGGGAACCGGGCTTTACGTAGGAGGGATGTTTTCAGGCATAACGGACAGTAAGGAAAACTTCCAGTATTGTCATTCAAGTCAGCCTACACAATCAACAGATGGTAGTCCCACTGTAACATGGACTGATAAAATCTTGTTTGTGTTGGAGTTTCTTTACTATTGTCATTGCTATTTTTAGTTATTTGAAAATTGCAGTGTTTCTATGGTGATGCGGATGAATTTGAAAATGATATGGTAATTTTATGTGAGTGTGTGCTTATGTCTGTGTATTTCTGTGTTTGTGCCCTGAGGAATCCTAGGTGAAGGGCTCCCTTGAAAAATTGAAACAAATAAATAAAATGAGTGCTGACCTAAATTTTTGCCTCAAACTGGAACAGAGTTCAAGCTTTTGAGGAGGATCAAAAGCTTGATTAACAGTTGTTTGTTTGTTTTTAGAGGCTTTGCTTCCCTCCAACCCAAAAAAGTAGAAGTGATCAAACACTGCACTCTGAGAGAGACTCTTGTTTCAATATTTCCAACCGGGTTGAAACCAGAAAGCACTTATGAGGCAACTCTGAAGCAAAAGTGACTCGCAGCCGAAGGTCCAAGATCCAAGGGGTTAGGAGGAGTTCAACTCGATTTCATGCTGCCGTCCAAGGAAAACATAGCAGTAGTGTTGTTTTCAGTGGAACTGGGATCCTAGAGGGCAGAAAGCATCTTTATGTGAAACAAAATAAAGAACATGCATTTGTGTTTTCCACCAAAGACCAGCAGAAAATACGTGTATCCCTTGGTGGAGAAGCCGAGAGAAGCCCATGGGAGCTGCTGAGCCCTGAGGGTCACCTGGAGACAGCTGGTGTAAGGCCGAGGCAGCGAGACACAGATCAGGCGATTTGGAACTGAGCTACTCTTCTCACAGCTGTATGACCTTGACATGTGGGGCGGCTCCTACATCACGATCTGTGATGCATTCCCTTGTTTGGAATACCAGTATTCTGAGTTGCATGGAATATTCACATAGATGTTTTGCATCTAAGTTTGGTAGGAAGCAATTGTAGCGCTGAGAACAGTAATATTCATGAAGTACTTAAGACGCACAGTGAACTCAGTTCAAAGTTGATTAAGAGCTGTAACAGTTGGGCCCAACGTGTAGTCTAGGTGCTAAAGTCCTTGCCTTGCGTGCACCAGGATCCCATATGGGTGCTGGTTCTAATCCTGGTGGCCCTGCTTCTCGTCCAGCTTCCTGCATGTGTCCTGGCAAAGCAGTCAAAGATGGCCCAAAGCCTTCAGACCGTGCATCCATGTCGGCTTGGGCAGTGATTCATCAGATGGAAAATCTTCCTCTCTGTATATCTGACTTTCTAATTAAAAAAAATAAAATAAATCTTTAAAAAAAGCTGTAACAGTTTGGAGGCAAGAAGTCATAGAAAGGTTCTTCTTATCATATGTTGGAAGGGTTATGAAAATAGAACTGAAAATGTGGTAGGATTTTGTATGGAGACAATCACTGGATGGAGAGTATCATATACATAAACAGTACCATAAAAATACACCACAATAAGAAAAGTAGGACTTAACACAGCCAGTAGGCAAATCCAATATTTGAATTGGATCTGCAGTTGAAATCGTAGTTATTCAATGCTAGCATGGATCATCTAATGCCTGCTCCAAGGTCCAGAATCACCTAGATGTCTGTCCATCTGCCTATCTATATAACTGGGTCTCTAGCATCAATCTCTCCATCTGGTCCCCTACTTGGACTTTATTGACAAGTGACCTTGCACCATCATGGATTAGCAATTGGGTTTTCTCCATGGATATTAGTTCCCTTGCAGGTGACACAAATGTCCACCTTTACATTAGCTCCTCAAGTCTCATCTCTGCCTACTTTGTCCCTCCTGAATTTTTAAAATATTATTTGTTTTTATTAGGAATATTTTATTAGGAAGATTTACAGAGAGAAAGAAAGACAGAGATGAAGATTTTTTTATCTACTTGTTTGCTCCCCCAATGGTCTCAATAGCTGGAGCTGATCTGATCCCAAACCAGGAGATTTTCCAAATTGCACATGTGGGTGCAGGGCTTGGGACCATCCTCCGCTACTTTCCCAGGTCACAAGTAGGGAGCTGGACAGGAAGTGCAGTAGCCACAACACAGACTGGTGCCCACATGGGAGCCCGGTGATTGAAGGGAGAAGATTAGACAATTGAACCATTTGCACTGGGCATCTGCCTGAGTTTTATCATGACCCCAGTGCATCATGCATTTGACCTTCAATTTAATGTTGATTAATGTCAAAAATGACTTGTGAAACATTTTCCAAAGAGAAAGGAAAGTTTCAGGCTTTAGATTTCTGAGTGAACTCTTCAAATTAAACATGTGCCTTGAGGATTTAGATGCATACCACTGCCTATAAGCAATGTGTATTTTAATAGTACATTTCCAAAGAACATTCCAGGAAATTATCTGTGCCAAGTAAAAATAGGAAATTTGTTTCTCCTTTGTGTCACTTTTTTCTTGTTTCATTCTAATCTAGAAGGCTATACATGGGTCACACAGAAATTGTTTTTCAAAGTATTTAAGACATAAAAAGGTAGAATATTAAAATTCAAAGTTATATGTGCTCTCGTGAGGCCTGCTAAAACTCTAACTGTATAAAATTTTGAAAAATCAATCATGACATATTTCAGGGTCACACCTTAGTGGCATGAAAGCTTGATGAGATATACCACCATTATCAGAAAACTATGAAATACTAAGAAATATATATTATTATGACTAGTAAAAGTAAACTCCAGACAAACCAGTCACTATAATATGGAGTATTACAATTATTAATATGATAGCAATTTTAGGTTCTTTCTGCAGTTCTTTGATTAATGCCTATAACCAGAATCAAACCACTTTCATTTCATGGAGAGTCTGTGTTTAGTTTTACATATACTGACCTCATTCTAATCACATATAGTAGATGCTCAGTAAAAATTTCAGAAATAATTGAACAGTTTGATGTTTAAATTCAGTCAATATAGTGTAATAAAAGACAATTTTTAGTTATGACATTGAGCTATTCTGAAGCTAGGAACCAGAAGCTTTTTCAGGGTCTCTCATGTGGGTGCAAGGACCCAAGTTTTTGAGCCATCCTCTGCTGTTTTCCCAGACCATAAACAGGGAGCTGGATTGGAAATGGAGCAGCTGGTACATGACTGGGTGCTGTGTTTAATGCTAGTGATGAAGGCAGAGGATTCCTTTGATATGTTACCACATTGCCCCTAATCTGTTATTCTTAGAACTGAAGACTTTGGTTTTTTTTATTTGTTTGTTTTTTTAATGTAGGTACTCTCTCCTATCCAAGTAAAACATGTTAGTTGTATTATTTTCAATATTTTGCATAGTAGGAAAATAGGGGTATAACAATCAAACTGCAAACATGAACACTGTATTAAAATGAATTTTGTTATATCTTCAGCTATTAACCATATGGTCACTGAAATGTGTACGTGATATGGCGCTACGTGTTCACTCATGGAACATAATTATCATTGGCTTAATACTATACATTTCCCAGTATAAAAGTGATAAACTGGGAGCTAATGAGCAAATGCCTTCATTTATTGCACCAAATTAAAGACGGAGATTGAAAGTTACAAAGAATTGTGGGAAATTTTGTGCAAGGACAAGCCATGATGAACTAAACCGTAATGACAGGAACTGGGAACTATTTAGTTCCTTGACATAGCAGGCAAAACAATAGATTAGTTTGGATTGATCCACTATTGAAGGGCTCTGGATTACATAACATTAAATTTGGTCCTTAAAGAAAACCAGGATTTTTGTAAAAAAAAAAAAATTTATTCATTTATATTGCAAAGGCAGAGTTACAGAGAGAAGAAGAGACAGAAAGAAAGATCTTCCACCTGCTACTTCACTCCCCAATGGGCCACAATGATTGGAGCTGAGCTGATCTGAAGCCAGGAGCCAGGAGCTTCTTCTAGGTCTCCTACTGGGTACAGGGTCCCAAGACTTTGGGCCGTCCTTGACTGCTTTCCCAAGCCACAAGCAGAGAGCTAGAAAGGAAATGGAGCAGCTGGGCTATGAACCGGCACCCATATGGGATCCTGGTGCATGCAAGGCAAAGACTTTAGCCACTAGGCTACTGTGCTGGGCCTGAAAAATAGGATTCAGATAGGTTTAAAAAAAGAAAAAGAAAGCCTTTCCAGTGTGGCACCTCAAAAACCAACAATGTTGACAAGGGAAATCCTAGATACGTTCATCATTTTAATACAGCCTTTGGCATTCTTTATTGATCCACTCAATGCCTCCCATTTTTGGCTGTGCCACTGTTATCTATTGCTTAACGTATCTGCCTAGACCACTCCCTATGTTGGCCACTAGTATTTTACTCCATATCCTTAACCGCTTTCTTATCCATTAAAATTCAGTTCAAATCAATTTCTTCCTGAAAGCTTCCTCTACTCACCTCCTGCTAAGTTAGTTGCATCTTTCATTCATTATGTGTGTATAAATCCCCAACTGGAACACAGCCTGTGTTGGATAAAGAAATGATTGAATGGACAAAACATAAGAAACTGTGGGTTGAAATATTAAGCTACCTCCCTGAATCCTACTAGTCATACCTCTTCTCAACACGTGCTTTCTAAGCTTACCTTCTAGTTAAGTTTTTGAGCAAATTTAGAACATATGAAGCAAGGAAGGAAAATATCAGCCGAAAGTGGTATTTATGTCAGTATCTTGCAATGCCTCACCCAGAAGCTGTTATAAAGCAGTCATTCTATTTGGAAAATGTGTTTACTTGAGAGGCATGGAGATAAAGAGAAAGGCAGAGATGGAGACCCACAGTGACAGCCGTTTCCACTCGCTATTCCCTCTGCAGGTGCTCTCACTACCAAGGTCAGGAGTTGGAGCTCACACCAGGTGTCCCATGTAGGTGACAGAACACCTATAGGGAGCCTCTAAGAACTGACACCTGCTGCCTCCCAGGGAGGCTACCAGGAGCAGGAAGCTGAGATCAAGAGACAGAGCAGGGACTCAAACCTAGTACTTCTCAGAGTGTGGTGCCTGAAGGAATAGCACGGGCTTCACCAGGGACACCACTCCCAAGCCTCTAGAACCCAAAGCAGGATAGGAACGGCAGCCATCTTTTAAAAGATTTCATTGACTTATCTGAGTTACAAAGAGAGAGAGGGAGAGAAAGAGAGCTCTTCCAACTGTGGGTTTACTCCTCAAACTGCCATGATGACAAGGGCTGGATCAGGCCAAACCAGAAGCCATAGCTGTTTCGAGTCTCCCATAGGGGCGCAGGGGTCCAAGCACTTAAATCATCCTCTGCTGCTCTCCCAGGCACCTTTTGTAGGGAGCTGGATCAGAGGTGGGGCAATCAGGACTCAAATCAGCACCCACAAGAGGTGTGGGCACTGCAGCTGGCAGCCCCACACCCTGTGCCCCTGCATTGGTTCCAGCTATTTGCTATAACAGGCTCTGCAGCGGAGTCTGATATTGTCAGCAGTTGAGAACCAGTCTACTACATTGTGGAGTCTCAGAGGATAACAATGAGTACTTAGAGGTGGTTTCTGCCAGCTGTGTGGCAATGACAAACCAACAAAACTTAATATTGAGCATTCCATAATCTGGAGGAGCCAGCTCCAGCAAATTCTAAATTGCTATGCCTGGGGTCTTTTAAAACAAACTTTAAGATAACTTTGCAGTAATAGGAAAGATAGCGTTCATACATATTCTGCATCAGTATTTGAATACTGCATTTTATTAGTATAATACTTACCAACAAATGACTCTATACTGACACCTCACTATTAACTCAATTCCATGCTTTAGTCACATTCCCTTCATTTCTGTCCTTCCTAGAGCGTCTCATCACACAGACATTGGCTCTCATGTCCCTATGAGCTCCCCAGAGTGTGAATCTCTCAAAACTGTGTCAATACTGATAAAATGGAGAGTTTTAAGGAGTATTAAGCAAGTAGAATGTTCCTTAGCTGGGACTTTCCCAATGCTTTTTCATAGCTAATATCAGGAGGAAAGCCAGAAGGTGAAGTGACCTTTTCATCACATCTAGTGTTATGTATCACATTTTGGTCACAGGTAGAAGTAGCTCTTAGGATTCTTTGCACAAAATTGCCGCCTCTTTTGCCCTTTTTCTGGCTCCTTGGAGTACATCCCTAGCACAGATCACATGCAAGGAGGGGACCACACAGCTTCACCTCCTGGAGGGCAGATTATCGTTTATCGACAGCAGGTGTTTGCCCCAAGGTCTGTGTGTTCTTCCACTTACTTGGTTGTTTAGATCAGAAGGAACTCTCATATTTGCTTGGTCCCTTGAGTGGTAATTCAGTGCTATGGTGTAGTTTTGCTTGGATTGTTCCATCTTTGGTTCCTGCCCCGTGGTTTCAGTGCTCTTTTGATGTTGTGTTATGGTTCTGTTTGATCAGCCCTTCCCAGCTTCAGAAACTACAGGATGCCCCAGCCTCACTCAGTGGATTCTCTGCCATGGCCATACAATCTCCTCTTTCCACGAGGATCCTCTTGTTTCCTCATGTTTCATTGGAAAACTGGTGCCTGGGTGGCTTCTAAGGTTCTCTAAGCTAACAAAGTAGGGAAGTGTGTGTGTGTGTGTGTGTGTGTGTGTGTGTGTGTGTGTAAACATCCTAGCGTGTGTCCTCATATTTGTCTGCCTTCAATGAGAAATGAGCTCAAACTTGAGTACCCAGATGGCTATTTTCTGCTGGCAATGTTGGAGTTACAACCCAACCTGAAAATTAATCCTGAGCATTTAATAACAAGAAAGAAAAATTGCTTTCAGGAACTCCAATCTGTAACATGCCTGTGTCTTGTTTATTGCAAAGGAGAAAATCCAATTCACAAAAGAACAAGGATGCAAATAAAGCTTTGAGGGACAGTTTCATAGCTTAGGATAGTGACAACAACGGACAGTACTCTTCCATGTAAGGCCCATTCTTTAGAACATTCATGGAATTACAATGAGTATCAAATCCAAACTTACACCTTGCGTAAACATACAAATATTGGGAACTACAAACAGAGGGTGATTCACTCTCAGGTGAAAGAGGAGCGACAGCTTGAGTGTCAGGACTAAAGGGAGGCATAGGTGAGCAGTTCTCTCCCACTTCTTCCTTGGGAGATTTACAGATCTGATGATAGATCTAGAAACTCACCCTAACTCCAGAGACAGCCTGACCTTAAGATCCCCAAGCAGGATCCAGTCCTCAGGAATCTTCCAACAAAGATGTGCTTATTCAAAATGAGTCATCTCCCCCCTATGCACTACGGCAGGTGCCTGTTCACATCAGACCTTCTCTGGAGAATCATGCTCGGTTTGTCTTTCTGCTGGTACAGCACCACACTTCACAGAGGAACAGACTGGCCGAAGCCCAGTTTCTATTTGGTAACAATATTTATTTAGAGCGTCAGTTTCAACCCAGACCAGATTTCTATAGAGTACATTGGTCAGGCCTTCTCGTTTCATTTACAACACTGTCTGGTGATTTTTTTTTTCACAGCAACTAATTCTAGACTTTCTGCTGTTTCTTAGCCCCTTGTACTTGACCTTTAGGCCAGGTGAAGTGTGTCAGTCTACCCTGAAAAGCTCTGGGCCTCAGGGGACAGCGCCATCTGCTGAGTACCCGGAACATAGCTCATTTGCGAACAGAGTTGAGTCTGGAATGAGGTAAATCTTTATCTTGTTTCCTGCCTCCTTACTGTTGTTGCTCTCAATTCCAGACCTTCTTTCAATTCATTGGATAAGCTGATCTGCCCTTAATTGGAGAGTGCTTTTTTAAATAAAGGGTGAGCACCTTCTGAAGATGTTGACTTCAGCCTTAGGGAGATGATTCTCTATAATTGTTTATCCCTAACTTGGGAAAGTGTCGCTTCAAGTACCCAAGAATGAAGAACTCTTGGCGGAGGCGTCATATCCTTGTTCCAGTAACATTAGTGGTCTCTGGAGAATGTTCTAGGGGTCTGACTACAGGCGACAATGGGGGATTTTCATTCCTAACAGTTTGTCTTAAGACCCCAACAAGAGCTATCCACAGTTAGTGGTGTGACACTCTGAAGATTTAGAATGCGCCATTTCTTACTGGAACAGGCCTGACAGCAAAACAAATCCCATGGAAGCATTAATGTGTTTAGGTTCAATTCATAAAGAAACAGGGTGCAGTTTTCCCATTGGTAGTTCATTTACATGTTTGTTTTCATTTTAGAACTTACTGCTTATATTCTCCTCAGGGTCAGGAAAGGGAAATGTTAAAAACATTAAAAGCAGAGAGTGAAAAAATATCTTATCTGTATGTGTGTGTGAGTGTGTGTGTGTATGTGCGAGTGTGTGTGTGAGTGTGTGTGTGTGTGTGTGTGTGTGCGTGTGAGCATGCACTCTAAGCCAGGTCTTTGAAAGATAAACATTTGATGTAGGGAAATGTTGAAAGTAAGAAATTCATAAGCAGGTTTTATTACATTTTTCTAAAAATATTTGGCTTTCAAAATCAAACCCACTTAAGCTTTTAATACTTTTCTTAGTCATTTTGACATATTGTAGGGGATTTCACTGTGTCATAATAATGTTATTTTATATAGATTTTAATTGCAAAAATAGAGTGGAACCACTGCCAAAAGTTCACCCCTTTGCCCACTTCTTCCCACAGTCATGAAAAAATACAAGGTTTTAAATTAAAGCTCAGCACGTAAGCTCTTGGGAGGTCCTGAAATATTTGATCACAGTTTTCAAAAAAATCTATGACATATATTACAAACATTATTGGGAGTAAGTGCAGATGAGGCTAATTAGGCTTTTCCAGTTTGATTCTGACATTTGTAAAATAAATTGTTTTAATTTTTAACTGAGTTTTTTTCTCCCAAATTCAAAATGTATGTCATTGAGTTTTCATGGTGGCAAGGACACAAGTACCATAAACATACTAACAGCAACTCTATTTCTAAATTACCTCAAGCTTGGTTTCCATAGTCCCAGGTGTTTCAACTCAAAGCTTTGCAAGCTTAGGTGAAGAAGTACTGTATTTTGTAATGATTATTAATAATGACTGAAATTTATTGAGAGGATCATTAAACACTATTTTTAAATTTTAATTCTCTTCACATTGCAATCTGGGTGCAATTGTCTAAGTGGTGAAAATATGGTAGAGTGGATAGAGACATAGATAGATCAGCTGGCAAAGATTAAACAGGAGAGGCTGGCCGTATGGCACAGTAGGCAAGACAAGACAATGCCTAGAGCAGGGTCTTCCATACTGTGGTGGGAGAAAAACAGAAGACTTGAGAAAGTGTTTGAGTCTGCATTGCACTAAGCGAGATGGGATCTGTGAATTCTTGTGCCCGAAGCAGGGAGATAACTGCGAAACATCAAAATCTCTTTGTAATACTCCTACTTTTTAAACACGTTTACCCAAGTCTTGGGCCATCTTCACCACTTACCTTCAATTGTTGGATGATTTTTTTCTGTTCTTTCCTTTGAAAGTCACACATGAGTAGTAACATATAGCATGACACGTCACGTTCACCCATGGTTGTGAGACTCTGCCTGCTTTCCAGTTTATTTAACTCAGGGTGTGGGGGAAGGGCACTCAGGGAGAAAGAAGGCCTAAGCAGACCTTTGCTGGAAATGAGAGAACAGAGACTTTCAAGCAAGAGATGGGAAGTTAGGAGTAGTTAACCTTCCCAGCTGCTCTAAGGAAAGCCAGAAAGTGAATGGCTGGACAAAGACTATCTGCATATTGGCTTTGCACAGAGTGTGAACCACCATGCAATTTAAAATTTCCTAGTAGCCACATTAAAAGGAAATAAGTGGAGTTAAATTTAAAAACATATTTTCAAAAGATTATTTTTATTTGGAAAGGTGTATTTATAGAGAGGAGAGACAGAGAGAATGACTCTCCACTGGTGCTTCACTCCCCAGCTAACCATGATGGGCAGAGCTGAGCTAAACCAAAGGCAGGATCCCAGAGCTTCTTCTGGGTGTCCCACATGGGCGCCGGTTCTAATCCCGGCAGCTCCACTTCCCATCCAGCTCCCTGCTTGTAGCCTGGGAAGGCAGTCGAGGAAGGCAGTCGAGGATGACCCTGCACTCCTGTGGGAGACCTGGAAGATGTTCCTGGTTCCCAGCTTCGGATCGGTGCAGCACCGGCCGTTGTGGTCACTTGGAGAATGAATCATCAGACAGAAGGTCTTCCTCTCTGTCTCTCCTCCTCTCTGTATATCTGACTTTGTAATAAAAATAAATAAATCTTAAAAAAAAAAGGGATCATTGCCATTCCAATCGGGTTCTAACCCTATGTTTTCACCTAAGATATTTATAGTTAAGGCTCTCATTTTAACTCTCTAAAATTTGTATGTAGTTAATTTTTGTATATAAGAGCCTGATTGTATATTTTCTTGCACATGGGCAACCCATTTTCTAGCACCGTTTTTAAGCATTTGATCTTTTCTCATTGACATTTTTGTTGAAAATGACTGACAGTATTTGTATAAGTTTGCTTTTAGACTCCTTATCCTATATCAGTCTATTTCTGCTTTTATGCAAGTGCCACACCATTTTGATTACTATAAGTTTGTATTAACTTTTGAATTTCTGATTTTAGTTATTTGAAAGAAAGCATAATACCTTAAAATATTTGATCATATGCATTATTATACATAAAAAGAAAGTGGAAAACGGCAATATAAAATTTTGACCATGACTTTTTGCCTTGGCTTAGGCAAAATATATGATAAATATCCCTGATACCTGTTTGCAGGTAAACCTTCTCCAAACGGGTGTCTTTGAATCCAGCAAAGAGCCAGTGAAAGCCAGTGTCATTGCTGATTCATAGTTACACGACAGTCATTCCAGAAATATGTAAAAATTAAGGAAAATTATAGATTTTCATCTTATCTTCACCATAGATGTTCATTTCTCCTGATTATTTTTCATAGTACACGAGAAAGGCATCAGTGAAATTGCTAATCAATACTCAGCATTTTTCAAAATCCAAAATTTCCCAACTCTACTAGGATGTCTCTCCATAGTTGCTTCTTCATACATTCTCCCCTTTATCGTAATCAACAGTTCATTTGGCCAAACTTAAATGAAATTCTCCTCTAACAGGTTCCAAGTTGAAACTGAACTCAGAACCCAACTAGATTTAGAAGCATGTCCTTTAAATGCTATGAATCTATTTCATGTTAATAAATGATCCATGGTATTCAAAGCCAGGCATATCAAACAGATTGCAATGCATTTCCTGGAGCAACCACCCTGTTTTTAATGAGTGACAAAGATTTTGAATGATATGGTTTGGTGCAATCTTTTCCAGGTTAACTTTCTGCCATTTTTCCTAGTAGAGAAAACCCCCACCTCAAACCCCTTCACCTCTTAAAAAAACCATAATAAAATCACTGTTTCAGGTGTTAGTGGGCCTAAGGATCATTTGCACTAATTATTTTAGATGTCTTGATATAACACCTGAAGAGACATCCTATTTATGGCAAACAAATCACTTAGAACTGTTTCCCAGCTCCTTAGCAGAGGTCAGTACACACGTTAGCTGGGGGCAGAGGGACAGTTCCAGCCCAGGTATCCCTTTTCAGCTCAGGGCTGGGATTTCTGCAGTTCCATACTGTTAGCTTGGCCCCCTCAACTACGCTTTCCCTCACTCCTAATACCCAGATGGCATGTCAGGACCCATCTTACAGCCACACATGAGCAGCTGTTTGTGGAGGATCAGCTGTTCCCATGGTACCTGGGTTGCAGGATTTGCGATGGAATGTGCAGTGTTTCCAAGACCCCAAGTTCTCAGCAACTACTCAAACATAATCTCAATTTTCTGCGCCGATTGAATCTTTCTAGGATTTCATGATGTTGCTGTAACATTTCCATACTTGGAGTCCTAAATCCTGATTACAAACTGTATGCATTAAGGGATTTCACTCCAAGAACTACATTGGCTTTAAGGGATCGTTTGTTCTTCTCTTTTGTTCTCCCCTTGCAGATAATCTTCGAAGAAGCACTATCATTCCTAATCCTTATGATAGAATTTGAAGAATTACAGTGTTTCCTTTGCAGGAAAAGGTAGTAGAACTTTATTACCTTGGTGAAAATGATGGTCTCACGTTTGTTGTTGATGTTAGTCTTATTTTTTTGGCTAAATATTGGACTTGGATTATTATGAATCTTGCATGATGATAAACTGTGTGGAAATATTTTTAATAAAAAATGGATTAATAGACACACCCCTTAAGTGACAAGAAATAAGGAAACATTAGAAACAGATGCACACAGATTCCTACCTCCGCAACAAAGAAGTAGTGGTGGTCGTAAGGTCTGTGGATGGAAAAACAAAAGCAACAAAACACAAACCTTAAAATCAAGAATGAATCCAAGACAGTCTGACCTTGGAGACACTGGAGATACTGGGCTTGGGGCAAGATACTTGATCATTTTCCAGGTTTAAGGCTGAGCTAAAGGCATTAGGAATTATTCTCTTCCTTCTCAGTCCGACCACCATTGTGGTCCTCATCAGCCTCATCATTGTTACTATTATTTTGATGGGAGACCGTGATTTTTTTTCTCAAATACTGTTAGTTGTGAATGGATGTTTTTGTCAACTTTTATAATTGGTGGTGGAGTATCATACGTGCTAAGTTAAACTCAGAGTCTAGAATCAATTAGCTTAAGAACAAAACATAGTAGAATATACAGTAAGCTTCAAGTGAAAATTCATTTCTCCCCTTCTATTTTGAGTATTGGGGATAAAATGGTGGGTGAGAGAAAATTCTATTTCTCCCAGCTGCTTCAATTCACAGTTTGGAGATTCAACAATATTCAATGAAAGCTTAAAGTTCTTCAGAATATGCTTATTGACACAAAATTTTATTTGAAAAGTGCCAGACTATAGTTTACTAAATTAACAGAGCTCACTACATCAGGGAAAGAAAGAAAATAATAAACCTCACCATTTATAAATGGCAACATCCACACCATAAAGCTTCATTAGGGAGACACTTGTCTTAGGCAGTATTGGAGCTGCATGGTTTGGTGAGAGTTAAGAGACATTAAAGGTCTTGTTGTTCTTAAAGGATTTAATGCAGGACTAGTTATACTGTCTAGTACTATGCAATATAACTTTATTAGTTGTAGTCACAGACACGTTTCTGATTTAATTTTTCTCTTTGGATGTCCATTGTAAACATTGTTACACAGAAAGCTGTTGCTAATGGAATGCGAATCATGCTCCTAAGACAGGGCAACACTGGTCTCCTTCATACGGAATATCCAGCTGGATTCCCACCTGCTGCATGTAGTCTTTTCTGACAATGGCCACCCACTTGGAGCTTTCCTTTACCATCCACCCATGGCATGCATCACAGGAAAAGCTCCTTTCACTGTCCCCCAAATCCCTTCCTAATGTGTAAGTCGGCTAGCGTGTTATGCTGGTAAGTGTGGGTAAGAGGAGGAAGAACATTAGCAGAGACTCATCAGGCTTTCCCACAGAGCCTCCCGCATCTAGATGTGGCCCCCAAGTCATTTATTATCTGCTTTTCTAGACTGTAAGTCACTTTGAAGATCACAACACAGAAGTAAGCTTTGTGGACAGCAAGTGCCTTTCACAGCACGGGGGTGTGCGCTGAGAAGCACATGAAGAAAAAGGAAAACCTAGATGTGCCAAGATGAGGGAGGATTTAGGAGCAATTATTATTTCTGGTTCACTGAAAAATGTCTTTCTGGAAATTAAATCTACTACAGTAGGAGAGCTGCTTTGCTTGCTATTCAAGGGCGTTCATAGGCGTGGAGGCCATGCACCTGCTCCCCAGGGTCAGAGGATTCCAGTGAACAGGTAAGACAAATGCAATAAAAATTGAACTAAGATAATTGAGAGATAATTAGGAAGCATAGAAATGTAAACTTTTTTGGCTTCTCAGTGGGGCCTATTAAAATTTGCTTCTTATTTTCTATATCAGCTTAGTTTCTTGAGCTCATAAATATAAAATGGTGGTTGTAATTCAATGTGTTTACTTAATAAAGTTTCTTATGGCATATTAGGTGAATGACATTAGTAATAATGTGATAGCAGTGCTTAAAACTTTCCAGATGATATTGTAAGAATTTTGTGTAAGTTCTCAATTTAATACTTAAAACAACTCTGTGAACCAGGAGCTATTACACTGTTCTTAGAGCAGAAATGTGCCTCTTGCCTATCTTTCTTTTCTAAGATTTATTTATTTTTATTGGAAAGACAGATTTACGAGAGAAGGAAAGACACACAGAGAAAGAGAGAGAGAGAGAGAGAGGGAGAGAATCTTCTGTCTGCTGGTTCACTCCCCAATGTCACAATGGCCAGGTTGAGCCAATCTCAATCCAGGAACCAGGAGCTTCTTCCAAACCTCCTACATGGGTGCATAGGCCCAAGGACATGAGCCATCCTCTACTGATCTTCCAGGCCATTAGCAGAGAGCTGGATTGGAAGTGGAACAGCTGGAAAATGAATTGGTGCCCGCATGGGATGCTGTCGCTTGATGGTGGAAGATTAGCCTGAAATGCCACCATATCAGTCCCATGTTACTTTTGTTTTTGAGAGGGAGAGAGAGATCTCTCTCCCAAAAATTCACTCCCTAATTACCCACAACAGTCAGAGCAGGATGGGACCGAAGCCAGGAGTCCAGAGCCTAGTTCAGGTGTCCCACAAGTATGGCAGAGATGCAACTACTGCCTCCTGTGGTGAATAGCAGCAGGAACATTGAGTCCAGAATGGAGCTGGAAAGCCAGAACTCAAACCTAAGCATCCTATATGGAATTCAGGCATCTCAAGCAGTGGCTAGACCTGTGTGCTAAATTACCATCATTGAAATATTTATATAGCTTATCAACAATCAACGTGCCTTCTGAAAATATAACTTCCAGAAAATGTTTTCACCTGTTTTTTTCCCCCTGTTTGTGTTCCAGCAAGTGGAAGAAAGTGCATCTGGTTTTGACAGTCTGTTTCTGGGAGATCAGGTTTGACAGTGGTGATGCCAAGGCGGTATCTGGGCAAGGTCAGTGTATGAGGTAGAAACAAAAACAAACCAAAGCATGGCCTCTGAAATCCCGTGGATGACAGATGAGGATTGCTGTGTCAGCACGGAAAGAATGGTTCCTTGGTGGTGACCACCACCCTCCGGGAACACAAGGCATTTGTGTGTGTGTGTGTGAGGATCTGGGGTGATATCTTTGAGAACACGCTGTTGAATTAACATTCAAAGGAAACAGGGAGCTGTCTCCAGCTTTGCAATATCTGTTATTCCTACACCTGCCTCAAAGATGCCCTGGTTCCTATCCCCAACATCAAGTCAGTCTGCAGGAAATGAGGCAAAGACTCAATGACTTCACAGCAAGAAGTCATTCTTGGGTTTAGTTCCTGCCAAGATGGTGTATTCCTTCATTCCTGCTACTTCACAGGGTTGCAGTTTATAGGAGAGAAGAAAGGGATACAAGCTATAGAGGACAGAGCTGTCACAGGGCCACAGAGCATCCACATGACATCAGTGTTTCTGGGCCATTAGTCCTCGCTCTGACTCAAGGGGTAACAGATGGAAATAAGAGATATCTGCACAGACCAATACAATTCAAAGTATTGCCATTGCATGGCTCCTTTGCTCCCCCTTTAATTCTGTGGTTCCTGAATTTCAGAGTGAATCAAAATCAATGGGGTAGACACTGGGTTGATTCTACTTTTTGGCTGTTAATGAATAAACCTGAAATGAGTGTAACTAAATAGATCTCTTCAATATACTCATTTCATTCCTTTGGTGTATGCCATGCTGTGGGATGGCTGCATCTCACAGAATTTCAACTTTTAATTTTTGGATTTTCCATAATACCATACTAATTCACCTCACACCGACAACGTGCAAAATTTCTTTTTCCATCACCTTACCTTTCAGTTTTTTGATGATACCCATTGTAACAGGGGTGCAGTGACATTTTACTGTGATTTTAAAAACAGATGAGAAAAAGAGGAAGTATGCAAAGTATTGCATGTGTCAGTTGGTCAGTTAAATAACTTCCAAACAACAAGCTGTGCATAACAGATTGTCCAATCCCTTTCTCGTCAATGGCAGTGAGAAAGATGCAAGAAATTTTCAAGGTTTTTATTGAAAGCAAATGACCTGACATGAATCACTCTAGATTATCTTGCTCTTCGATCTCCTGTATTTTCCCAGAAAAATTACAGGAATTCTACCATCTCAGTAATATTGAAGTAACCACTGTGATGAATCTGCTTCTGAGAAATAGAGTTCTTAAAATCCTCCAGTTTCTATGAGGGTTATCTTCTTCTGAGTTCTACCATCAGCCTCACTTGCTGATAATCTGTGATGCCTTTGGGTTATTTTGTATTTGGAAACACCGCTAAGCAAAAAAAAAAAAAAAAAAAGAAAGAAAGAAAGAAAAAGAAAGAAAAGAAAAGAAAAAAGAAGAAGAAGAAGAAAAAGGAAATGGATACAAATATTTCCTGCTTCAGACTTCTATGTGGCTCCCCTAAAAAAACCAAAAAAAAAAAAAACTATGAAACCTAATCAAATTTATCCCACCATTTAATTTTGCAAAACCTAAAGGTTGATAATATCAGTTATATGTCTTCACACAATTTATGACTGGAGGAGCTCATTTCAAGAGGCATGTTAATGAAGATCAATGCTTCATTATCAAATTCCTGGAAAAGACTCTATGCATAGAGAGTGTTGTCTCTCATGGATGGTGACTGGTTTAAACTTGGCTGTTTAAACCTCCGAGAATTTAAAGTGGGCCCACTTAAAATCAAATGCACAGTGACGATTATAATAATTCCTTCCATTTGTTCAAAACCTATTGGCATATAAAGGTTTCCCAGGGCATTTTTTCAGCTTTACTAACTATGTTCTCTCATTTAAGACTTAGTCTAGACCAGCCCTGTTTTGTAGGCAAGCAATTAACAGTTTTATTTTATCCAGGGAGAAACCAGGGTTCAAGGGAGTTAATTAGAAAGGATGAAAATACATAGGTAACGGGTTATGGATCCAAGATAACATCTATCTCTTTATAATCCATTATGCCCTCTTTGAATATGTCTGGAACTGAGACGAATATTCTGTGAATTGTCTGACATTTAGGGCCACTTGGTGAAAAAAATTGATATTAAGCAAGTGTAGCTAGCTGTTCTGTCTAGTTGATCTGATTCTTCCTTTGGTTCCCAAAGCAATACCAGCAAAAGCTCAAGTTGTACCAGTGTTTAGACATAAGGTCTCAATGAGGAACATTCAATTATAACAAGACCACAACAATAATGTCCTCTTCCTTCTCCGTGGGTGATGGTGTCCCAAAGGGGCATGCATGGAAGGTTATCCAAGGTGAAGAGAATCAGGAAGGTGCAAGGAGAGAGGCTGGAGACAGAGGAAACCCAAACCTGCTGGTACCTTGACTTGGGACTTCCAGTCTCCAAAACTCTGGGAACAAACATTGACATTGCATCAACTTCCCTCTGTGGGTGCTTTCTCATACCAGCCCGGGAAGCCTGATGTCACACACCCACCGCCTCTTGGAATCAGTCACCTGGAAAACATAAGAAAGCAGCTTGAGGAAGTGCACACAGAAGGCAGTCATGAAATGTTAAACTCCTAGAGAGTGGACATTCCAGTTTCTGGAACATGTTCTGATGCTTTTTTTAAACATAGAAGGTATGGTGCCTGTCATGCTCCAGAAAAACACTTGTTACTGAGGCTTACCGAGGGATCCCGCCTAACAGTCATACCTGTTTACTGTTCACTTGTTCCTTCCCACAATTCTTTCCCTGAGTTCTCCATCCCCTCTCTCCTTCCTCACTCGGTTTGCTTGCTGTGTTTTCTCTCTTCCTACTGCTCCACTTGTATCTTTTCTCCAACCTCCCGATTCTTTCCTCTTGCCTCTTAAGAAATTAACCAACAAAAGTTAAACTGATTTTCCCCATCTTTAAACCTACTGCAAACATCATTCAACATAAAATACCTATGGGTTGTTTTCTCTAAGTTCATTTGACACTTAGGTGAAATAAATAGCCTAACCAACTTTCACTGGCATGACAGACATCAAAGGGTCTGGTATACTCTGGGTTGGCACAAGGCTTTTCACATTCACAAATTCCTGCTGCTGTGTGGGGATCTACTCAGAAGTCCTCTTGCTATCAGTTGACCTAAAACCTCCTTGAGATGCTTGGCCATGTGTTTGTGATTGGCAAACATGACTAAAATGAAGAGTGGTTTTGAACTTCCCCGTGCAAGTGGTTTTGAACTTCCCCAAGCCAGACTTTGAAATTCGATCACAGGTGGCCATCAAATATTGTATCTTAGGTATATGTTTGTCCTCTTGCCATATGAATATAAAACAAAACAAAATGGAAATCTCTCAACATTGAAATCAACATGGTGGACTCCCTGATTCTGTTTTTGCTTCTTCTTTATAAAAAACAAATAGTGAAGAAGGTCTGAACTTACTCCAACACTTAGCACTTGCAACTCTCCACTCAGTTTTTTGGATTCCATCCTATATACAGAATAGCATACTTAAAATCCAAAAAAAAAAAAACCCATGCATTCCTTAAATCACAGGAGAAATATGGTTTAACACTTCTCCTCTGGCCCAAAGAAAATAATTGTTATCCCAATAAAGTCATTATTAAAAGTAATGGATGGGCAAAGCCTGGAAAAATCATTTTTGAAGATTTCAAAACAGGACTAAACAGGAAAATGTCTGGGTTTCCCAGTGTTATTTAACAAGCACACACTGTCTGTTCAGGGGATCTGTACCTCCTTGGCCATGAATTAAACATCATCTTGGGATGCTGCTTCTTCGAATGAGAGTGAAACCCTTACCCTTGGTTTCCAGGTGTGATTTCAGGAAAGAATATGGAAAAGAAAGGAGGGGAGGGAGGGAGATAGGGAGAGAGAGAGAGATTGCAAAGATGGAGAGGGAGGGAAGGAAGGAAGGAAGGAAAAGGAGGGAGGGAAGAAAGAAAGAGAGGTGTTGAGCCAGAGCAGAAAACTTTCTACAATTCTAAATGCTGTAGGTATTACTCATGGAGTTTTTTGCTTGAGTGACAAGTAATAAAAGATAAAGCTACGTATGTGTCTCAAACTTGATGAACGAGTCAAAACTGAAGGAAAGCCTTGGACTCGCTCTGATCCAATGGGCATTGGTGATGCCCTGCAAGTAATGAAACAGCAGAGCTTTCCTTTGATTACATTCAAAGTCATAGGATTGGATTGCCATTTACTCACCACTTGGCTCTTCCTGAACAGATTTCTGTGCAAATTACCACATTAGATTTTTGTAGTTCTTTTTAGTCTTTCTTTTATCACTTATCTATGTTGTCACAAGTGTTGCATTTTCTAGATAAAGATAGAATTTCAGGCATTGACCCCAGAAAGATCACTGTTAAAGGTCTTTGAAAAGCTTACAAGAAATATGCATTTTTTTTCAAAAATTATTTCATAATACAGTTGCATAAAGCTCAGAGATTTCCTTTCCCCTCCAATCTCCCTCCCTCTACAGATTCCCTATATTATCACAGTAGTATAGTGCTTCAAAAGCTGTCATGAGTACATCGCTCTGCTATTTAAGTGTATCTTGACATTGCAGGTATAGACAATGGCAGAAAGTCCAACATCCTATTTTCAAGATGTATTTAACAGTGAACAGTCTTAATCACTTGGTGTGTTCATTTTCTAGTTCTATAACAAAACACCTGATGCTAGGTAATATATAAAAACAAAGAGATACAAATACCTTACAGGTCTTGGCTTTGCTCTGGGAGGGACTTTGCTGGTTACATCATACACATGCCAGCTTAGTATTGTGTCAAATGGCCACACCACACTCGGTCAAGTCTAAGCTGACAGTAGTAGCACAGGTGACATTATCCAGGCTCAGTGTATTTCTGGGAAGGCCTTTGATTAGTATCCTCCATAAGCTTTTGACCATTTATTTATCTGGGTTATTATGATCTCTAATTCCAAGAGATAGAAAAGAGAGGTAAGAGGTACACAAAGCATATTATATAGACATGAGATGGGAGTGTGTGTGCCTGCATAACACAGCAAACACATATGTGACAGCACCTTGCACATGTGTACCAGCACCTAAAGAAATTAAGACATAGTGGGTCTTAATTGGGTTAGAGTGAACACCCACCCAAATGGAGCTTCCAGGCATATGTGATACATTCTAAAATGTTTTCAGATTCATTTTGTTTGGGGGCAAGTGTAAAGTCTGTGAAATTTATGCTTTTGTCTGTGTAAGGTGGAGACTGGAATAGGCTGGTTTTAACATGTAAGTAACTTTTGTCCTCTTTATAGAGAATTTATTTCATTCAAACTTTATTTTTTTTCTATGGGATATCTTCATCGACGTGAAAAAGGAAGGATCCCCCTCTTTGTTTTTCTGTTCAAAAAGTGAACGATGTGCGACTAACACTGTGGGGTGGTGGTGAAGACAATGCCCGCTACACTAGTGCCCCATGTGGGCAACCTTTCAACTTCTGGCTACTCACTTCTGATCCAGCTCCATGTTAATGCGAGTGGGAAAGCACTGAAGAATGGTTCGAATGTTGGCCCCCTGAATGCATTTGGGGGGCCCAGAAGCTTCTGGCTCCAGGTTTTGGACAGGTTCAGCTCTGGCCATTGCAACCATTTGGGGAGTAAACTCGTGGATGGAAGAACTCACTGTCGCTCTTTTTTCTCTGTAATTCTGCTTTTTAAAAAAGGAATAAAAAATTATTAGGAAAAAAAGTAACTGATCCTGTAAGTTAAAAAAAAGGTTATGCACACGTAGTGGATTTGTAAATTCACCATGCATAAAGTAATAAACTAATCAGAATAAAGTAACCCAGAGGAGAAATTTATTTAGTGCAGCAGAAAGCAAAGTGTAGGTTACTATTCCAGAAACAGAGAAAATAAAGGAATCCATCATCAAAGACCTTGCTGAAGTTAAGTCACCATCACAAAGTACTCATATCCTTGTGTAATCTGCTATACTGAAGTTGACTAGCAATGAATGATCAAGAAGAAAAACACACGTGTAGCAGTTGATTCTTCAAAGCCACCTGGAGCTCTAGTTTCTGAAATCATTAGAAGACACTATCAGTGTTTTGCCAATTTCTGCTGTTGAAAATTCTTGATCTAGGATACAGTACAGTAGCAGAGAGCTCACAGAGGTTTCTGAACATTCAAGTGTTGTTTATGAACATGGCAACAGAAACACCTTAGCATTGGACTCCCTTGGGGCCTTCCAAAATGCAAGGAGTTTTTGCTTAAAATCATAACATTGGACAGCTCTATGAAGCTCTTGTATTACTCCTAAAGCTCAGAGTCTGAGAGTGTCATAATTTGCCTTTCAAAACGCACTCACATGCCATTCACATTTGCAAATCTGAAAGATGCAGGTTTGACTCTACTCTTTGGTGAAACACAGGTCTTGGATAGCAACTGTTAACTCTTTGGGAAAACAGGCCATATACTTTTATTGAGTAAAAATTTTTAGCTTCTTTCCTCTACATTTTTGAGGCACACATATCTATTCTGATATTTTGTGCAGGATCATTTCTTTTTACTTTTATGAAAATCAGCTAACAATCCTATATTATTTAACATTTAGCCGATCCAATATGCTTCTTTAAAACACAGCCTGGCAGAACTTTGGTTCCAAGCAAATTTCAAGTGTTGGTCGTTTAATCATTACATCTCACCTGAGTGATTTGACGTACAAAATAAACAGACTCTAAATGGGCTCTTAAAAGCCTTGTCAGAATATTGCCTGAAAAAACAGCTTTGTTCTACTGAGCCTGCAAAATAACTCCTGAACACTTCCTCAGGCATGCCTCAAAATGGATTATTATGTAGCAGTCGGAAGTGCAGGTGTTTCTTTGAGGAATTGCAAAGGGAGCCATTTGCTCCCAGCATTAGAGGTTTATTATACACACTTGTATGTCGCTGTATTAAAAACACTTGTATTTTGTTGTATTTAAAATGCATCATGCTTTGGTTTGTTAAAGTCATCCAGGGTTTGGCTCCTCACTTATTTTCTCATACATCCATAACACCACGATCAAGATGGGGAACATATTCCTCACTCCTAAATGTTTCCTTATTTCTATTGAAAATTTCTTCTTTCCAGCTGGCTCCCCAAGTATAGCCTCCCTCCCCTGCAAAATAGTGCATGATCTGCTTTCTGTCTCTCTATAATATCCATGGACTTCAATATCCAGGGGACATGAGTTAGTTCCAGGCCTTCCCCCTTGGATATCAATGTCTGTTGGTGTTCCATTCACTTATATGCAGTGATGTATTATTGCATATGAACAACACAATCCTTCAAATCTGCTCTAAATTAATTATACAGTGTAACACAATGGAAATGCTATGTGAATAATTGTTTAAAATAGTATTCATTGAAAAGTAACCGGGAAAATCTATGTATTTTCCATTAGTGTGAAGAAATTTTAAAAATATATTTATTTTGATCGGAAAGGGAGATATACAGAGAGGAGGAGAGACAGAGAGAAATATCTTCCGTCCATTGATTCACTCCCCAAGCAGTCACAACAGCCGGTACTGCACCAATCCAAAGTCAGGATCCTGGAGCCTCCTCCCACATGGGTGCCAGGTTCCAAGGCTTTGGGCTGTCCTCTTCTGCTTTCCCAAGGGCAGAATCAGGGAGCTGGATGGGAACCAGGATTAGAACCAGCGCCCATATGGGATCCTGGCGTGTGCTTTAAAGGCGAGGACTTTAACCTCTAGGCTACTGTGCTGGGCCCTAGCATGAAGCATTTTTTACAATAAATAGCTGCAATCCCTGGTTGGTGAAGCTAGAGAGCTGATGGACAAGAGCTTGCATTTTCTAGAATTATATACCTGAAATAACAGAGTACACATTCTTTTCTCAAAATCTCCCTTAATGTTTCATAAGCTAGAACTGTTAGTTCTGTTATTTTAAGGGTTGTTTTAGATTTATCATCATGCATCCGTACTTCCAAATTATTTTACGTGAATTCACTTATGATGTGATACTAATTTACTTCTATTTCTCCCTCTGGTATTTGATGCCTTGGCTATTACACATTTTATTATGCTTGTTTTACAAATACCACACAGCATCTTATTTTTGGTTTAGACAGTCAAAATAATTAAAGAGATTGAAGAACAACAAAAACATGTGTTTCCCTGTGTCGTTACTGCTCATGGTGCATGCTTCCTGTGGAAAGATTCCCATTTCCACCTGGACTTGTTTTCCTTCCGCTTTAACTATTTTCTGTAGCTTTTTTTTAAAAAAAATTTATTTACTTTTAATGGAAAGTCAGATATACAGAGAGGATGAGAGAGAGAAGAAGATCTTCCATCTAGTGAGTTATTCCACAAGTGGCCGCAATGGCCAGTGCTGCGCCAATTTGAAGCTAGGAACCCAGAGCCTCTCCTGGGTGCAGCATCCTAAGGCTTTGGGCCATCCTCAATTGCTTTCCCGGGCCACAAGCAGGGAGCTGGATGGGAAGTGGGGCTGCCGGGATTAGAAGTGGCGCATATATAGGATCCTGGTGTGTATAAGATGAGCACTTGAGCGCTATGCTACCTTGCCCGGCCCTCTGTAACATTTCTTATGCTCTCTCCAAAGCTTTGTCCACTATGAATGACAATGCTACTATTTTCCCACATCAGTGCGACCCCATTGCACGCTCCACTTCTATGGAACACAGGAAGTGTTTTCATTTGAACTACTCATCTGCCAAGAGCTTTAGATCTGATTGGGCTAGTCTTGAATATTTAGTTACCTGCTTTGACATTAGTCTCTTTATTTATGCATATCGTTTAGAAGCGTTTTTTCTCTTCAATTTCCTTTCATTTTTCACATGAATTTTAAAGTGAGTTTGCTATTGCTTACAAATTTACCCAAATTGTGATTTCAGTAGTGCTAATTGTATGACAAATGAGAAGGAAGTATAGGTAATATAGTAATATTAAGACTTTCAAATACAATATGAAATCTATTATAAATATATTCTTATTTATTAGTGAACTTTCAACCAAAAAGTGCTGTATAAAAACCAGACAAACATTTGAATTATGGCTGCTTAACATATTTAATGCTCATGTTCAATTTATTTTAAAAACATTAACCTTGAAGCATCAAGGTGACATTACTTTGCCCACTGAAATTAGTAGCATAAATTTGGCATGATTGTTCAATGTGCTTTTACATCCATACGAACTATATTATTTGAAGACAGAGAACCAAGGAATCCTTTTCTTAAATAGTGAGGGTTAACACATAACTCAGCTTTAAAGCAGTATTTAGACTGAGTATGCTTTCTTTCTTTATGCTCGTTTCCTCTACCTTTCCCATCCTTTTCCCATTTTTTCCTTCCTTCCTTGTTTCCTATGATAGCTTCCAAGTGATTACGTTCCAAAATTCTGCTTTAAAATTCCCAAGTAGCCATCGTAGTCTGATTTCTGTGTTGGGGATTTGCACCTGAGACCCACATCAACAGAGTTGCTCCAAGCTGTCACTTTGTCCTACACAACAGCGTTGAGTCTCCCAACTTCACATCTCCTCTACCCTGCTTCTCTTGGTTTTCCTCCTGCCTATCTGACTATTTTCTGATCCTATGCCTAGTTACCTTATCATATTGTGATACTTGGTGGTAAGCACTTGAGCCTAGCAGTTACGATAGTCCTATCGCATACTGGAGTGACTGTGGGTTTCCAGCTTGCTAATGCATCCCCTGGAGTGCAGGAGGGAGGGCCTGAGTACTCAACGACCTGCCACTCTTGGGAGACTTGGATTGAGATCCTAGCTCCTGGCTCTGGGCAATTTTGTTCTACTAAGGTGTGACTCTGTTCTCGCTTGCACGCTCGCTCACTCTGTTTCTCTTCACCCTCCTTTTGCCTCCAATTTAGAAATGTTTTCAGAAATTACTGTGGTTTATCATATTCTCTTTTTGGTCCTCATCTTAGTTTCAACTTCTGTCATCCTTCTGGGTAAACTCATCTATTCTATCATCCTTCTTTGAGAAGTGAAACAGCTATTCTTAGCTCACTAAGTCAATATTCCAGATTCCAGGCCCATGTTTTCTGGATTCTTCTGGATATCCTGAGTAGTATGACTGGAGCTTATTCATTTATTTTCCTTAAGGATTTATTTATTTATTTATTTTAAGGCAAGAAAGAGAGAGAGAGAGGAGATGGGGGAAGAGAGAGAAAAATGAATATCTTCTATTTTTACTGGCTTATTTCCCAAATGGCCACAAAGGTAGGAGCTAAGAAAATTGAGCCAAGAGCTAGGAGTTTCATCTATTTCTCCAAATAAGTGCAAAGGCCCATGTCCTTGGGCTATGCTCCACTGCTTTCCAAAGCATACTAGCAGAGAGCTGAATTAGAAGCATAGCACTAGGGATTCATGGGCGCCCATATGAAATGCCAGTGCCACAATGTGGCTTCATTCACTATGCCATAATGCCAGCGCCTCACCTTATTGTTAAAGAACTACTCAGTCATACTCTATCCTGCAGTTGTTTTAAGACATATGAGTTAACACACAAAGGCTGATTGTACACATGAATTGGCAGTTGGGCACAAAGATTGAGGCCATAACACTTAAACAATATCACTATCCCATCCAAATGTATCAGGCAACTGACCATGACTCTTATGCCCAAGTTAAAATGAAGTTCATTTTTGGTCCATAGGATAATTCAAGGAATGGGTTTCTCAACAGCATGAATGATTGACTCTATGCAATGAGTCAAGGACCAAGGCCCTGTGTATCTGACAGTCCTGCCAACCTTTAGATACTAATGATAAATGCTTTCCAGACAGCAAAAGGGAAAGAAGACATAGAGGAGTCCCTCTCTTGCAGAAACTGGACACACTGGACACACTGGTGAGAACCCAAGTGTAAAAGAGGCTGGGACGCAAAGCATTGCTAAGAGCTCAAAGAGAAAAAACCTGGAGTGTCAACTAAACATTCCGTGCATATTCAGAAGTCATGAAATTAATTGCTTCTGAAACTAGATGTCTGTCAAAAGAGGAGTGGATAAAGAAACTCTGGTACAGCTACTAAATAGAATACCACTCAGCCATTAAAATGAATGAAATCCTACCATGTGCAACAAAACAGTCCCAACTAGAGACCATTATGTTCAGTGAAATAAGCCAATCCAAAAGGAACAAATACCGTATGTTCTCTCTGATATAAAGCAACCTTCAAGCAAAAGACAAGATCAACAGATATAAAGTAAACATGCATGCACATGTAGTCATCTGGAGGAATATCTTGACAACAGGAAGCTGGACTCTCTGCCATTGACTGTATCTGCAATGTCAGGATACATTTAAACCGTGATGTTTTTGGGAGGACTGCACTGTTGTAATAACATAGGGGAAATCAGTTGGGGGAGGGGTCATTAGGGAGGATGAGAGGGAAAATCTCTGATTTTATTGTATCATTTAAAAAAATTAACTTTCTGCCAGCTAAATGCCTCTCTCTCTCTCTCTCTCTCTCTCTCTCTCTATATATATATATATATATATATATATATATATATATATATATAAAACCACTTTTTTCTGTTAATACTATCCTGTTTGTTTGTATGCTTACTTCTCCCCCCCCCCCCCAATATTTAGGTCTGCCTCCTTGAATTTATGGAGCTGTTCTCTAAAGTTCCAGAGTTTTCTTTTGGAATCCATGCCATGTGTATAGGCAGCTCCATTTCTAACACAGGAATTGGTCATAATTTTCTCCCAGTGATTTCTTATACTGGCATCCACTGATGGAGCATGCTTCCATAGTGCCAAATCTTCTGTTGGCCACCAAATTATCCAGGTCCCATCCCATCACTAAGATGCCCAAGCCATATTATTGCCACATACAAACACTCACTATTTAGGTAATTAATATTTATCCTCTGTCAGAGGACCTCCAGTTATTGGAAAACTCAGGTGAGGAATGGCATGTCTGATGCCCACATTCAGTTAGTTGCGACCCAGGGCACAACCCACGAGAGGATTGTGTTTGTCAGCAAACAGATAGATTGTATATTTTCCCTGAAAGATGGATTCAACACAACGTCTCACGTCTCATTACCATCATCTCATTTTCTCTCCCCTTCCCTCCATCTCTCTTCCTTTCTCTTTCTTCTTTTCTTCAGACAGTGTGTTATATATAATACTTGGAGCAGAGTACCACATATTTTCAAAACTAGCATGCAATTTTTCTCCTAGAAGGAATGAATTCCAAAGGTTGTGAGCATGATGCCTTCTCTTTGCTAGCACCTGCCTGGTGGTTTCTGGATTGAGTTTCTGAAGGCAGTGTCTCCTATAGATCCATGGGTACCCTCCAGAAACCACTGTCTTTTGGACAGACGCCATTTAATCAATAATTGCTTTCTGGGGGATAAGGAGTTCAGATACTCTATAAACAGCATGAGTTTTTGAGGTCAATAAGGGATATCTGTTTCTGTCTCCTTCCCCATATGAGAAATATTTGAAAATTAAGCAGGTGGGTAACATGTGAGTTTTCTTCACAGTGGAATTTTCTATTCCTTTTGGTCTAGACTATCCACAACATTTTTGCTATGAATTGAATATGAACTGGTCATGAAGAAATGAATTTCTCAGCTCTTTAGGAGACAAGATAATTGAGGGCATATTATTTTTTATTCTAAATTAGTAATATTTTTCATATTTTGAATCAATACATTTTTTGTGATGTATTAAAGAAAAGATGAAAGTTGGGGTTTGTGTGCTTTAGATTTATGTAATCTTGATGTTTCTTCAGAAATATATAGTATATTTATCAATGTGTTGAACTTAATTAATACCCAGTAGGGTTACAGCTACTAAGCCATACTTAAAATTATTTTGAAATTGTGGAAAGAAATAAATACACTAAATATAATGATAGTCTGTGAAAACATTATAACTGTATTGTAGACAAAATTAGTACTTATTCGTCATTCAATTAAAGTTGGATTGAGTAAACTGTATTCTTTTGTACTTCTGGTTTGAAAGAAAATAAAATTAACAAAAATTAATAGATTTTCATTAAAAACTTACTTAATTTTTTCTTTTGCCCTGTTTCTTATCATCACAATGTTTTGGAAATACAATTTATGCTGTTTTTTTCTTTTTAAATGAATCAGGAGTTAGTTGTAAAACTCATGAAGCCAGGCATGATCTGTTTGGCTCTTGATTAGTGGGTAGTGTTGCCTTCATAAGCATGGGATAGATTGTCACAAATTCATAAGTTATGTTCATTATGGTGATATTCCATAAACACCCATTTATAAGGTGCATGATACCCTTTCTGTGTTAACGTCTTCAAATTCACCTTAAGAAAAATGTTTTATTATTTGCAAGTTACTGTTGAGGCATTAAATGTCACTGATATGTTCATGGACTGTTACTTGTGGACTGAGCTGGGTGGTCAACATCTTCACTTGAATGATTTGCAGGTATATTGCATGTAAATTCAAATAAAAAAATCTTTTGTCGTATCCCTAGTCATTCACCCCAAGGAAATGGCTTTCTTAGCTAAGAAGGAGACAGAAGGGAGGAAGTGGGAGAGACGAGAGAGGGAGAGAGACAGAGAAACAGTATCCAAACAGTATCTATCTTCCTGGACTAACCTCTGTATTTTGCTTTCACATTCATGTTCTATTGATTTTATCTCCATATTTAGCTTGGGTATCCCAACATATTATCTCACCACCTCTATGACCCCGGATCCTGCCACTTTTTCTTATACTCTAGACTGCCATAAAACAAAATCCTGTTAGTAGACTGCCCCTACCAAAATTCTCCTTTCACTGCTGTCTTCTCCAATATATTCTTTAGAAGGAACATCCAAAGTAATCTTTTTAAAACCTAAAAATAACATATTCTGTCTCAATGCTTAAAATCTTTCATGGCTTCTCACTCCACTTATAGCAACATCCAAGTTTCTCACCATGGCAATCCCTTATTGCTCTGGTCTCTGCTTACTTCTCTCTAAAGTTACCACAACATGGCCTACTTTCATGTCTCCAGCAAGCTGAGATTTTTCCCACTTTGTTCAGGATGTTTTCTCTGTCTGCACCACACTTCCAACTTTGGAGAGTACTATCAATTTCACAAACTAGAATTCTCTCTTTTAATGCTGACTCTTTAATGCTAACTCATCAGAAACAGCATCTGTGATCAACCTAACATAGTAATACTTATGAACCTGTAAGTTTAAAAGACTGATTAATTTACCTGAGTAACTACTCCATCAGTCTTCTAAAAAATTTAATAGTACAAGGTGCTTTGATATATGTTAATTGCAATGGTAATGTCATAATATTGGAACTAATAATTTCCTGGATAAATACAATCACAACAAAAATACAGAGTAAAATTAATTAAAGGATAGCCCCCAAAACCACAAGAATGCTTTTCGTTGCTGATGTTGGCATAGTGTCAAGACTTCTTTAAGTATACAGTTGCATAATGTCATTTATTCTAGGTCTTTAATTGTAATACCATAACCCTTTTGCTTTGGTTATGACTTTTAGTTTCAATTGCTTGATTTAAGTCAAATGATACATTAAAAGCATCTATGAATCTATCAGAATGTTGTTTATAGCTCTTTGTTTTTCATTACTTGCTTATGTATTCTGTATATCTGATTTGCTTTGACTGATTTTTAAGATTATATTACTTTATTTTCAATGAGTCAATATTATTATCTTTTCCTAAATCCTTAAGTCTTCTTTTTCTTTTCTTTCCTGATGGTTATCTCACGAGGATTTCTTCCTGTACTTTGTTTTCCTCCAGTGGCCGATTTTAGTTCTCCAGCCCTGGAAGCAGTGGCCATTAATTTGGTTCACGGTTTATTGGTTAGACATGACGGACACACTTAACTGTTGAGATGGCAAGAGGGTGTTGTCAAGCTGTGTGCCCAAGGCAGAGGAAAGAGTTTGATCACCAGCCAGCCGCAACTCTTCTTTTATTCATGTGAACATTATGATACAACTTTCAATATGTAATATGACAAGTTACAAAAATATGATGACACTTGTATAAAAAGTATTTGTTATTCTAGAATACTTCATGTTCCAGTGTAATCTCAAGTTTACAACTAAAAATGCTTTTGTTGCATTCTCAAATGGCCATCTTTTCCAAAACTGATGGAACAGAGATAGGCTTATAATAAATGGTTGCCACACCAGAGCTGGGACAGAACCCAACTTCTTGAGCCACCGTTTCTGTATCCTAGGGTTTACATTGGAAAAAAGCTAACGTCGGGAAGAAGAACTAGGAATCAAATTCATGTACTTCAGAATAGGATGCGGGTACTTGCATTACTGCTAATTGCTGGTCTAAATGCATGTTCCCTCTCATCTCACTTAAAAACATTTTTATGTTAAACTGTATCCATATCAAAAAGATCATTTTTTTGATTCACTTTCCATAGCGACATCTACCCAGTCTACATTTTCTTGATATTATGCTTTCCTATAGACAAAATAAGAATTTTATAGTAGCACTTATTGCATGTAACTGATATTGCCAAATCCAGAGAACTTATAACCACTTCTGGCATATAGTAGGTACTTAATAAACAGTATCACTCTAATTAATATGCCAGTATCATTATGTATGTTTCATTATGCTCACATGGAAGAGTTTTTCAGCTATAGTACGTAACAAATATCAAGATTTGTTTTTTACATTACACAATAAAAAAACGAAAACAATGTATCACAGTCCCAAGTTGATCCAGAAAATTACATCAATTTAAACTCACATAAACACATCTTCATTGGACTTTCCAAGCTTGAATGATCTCAGGAGAAGTATATCTCCCTGGTTCTTTTTTCTTTATCTGATTGTGATGATTGGAGTTAGCATCTATTCATATTAGCCACTGTAGTTTGCTACAGTAGCTGGTCTTCACTTGCTATCACTTCTTATTAGTGATGTAAGTTCTTTTTTGTAACTGAGTTGTTAATGACAACTAATTACCATTACACCTGTATTTTGCCAGTGTGTTACTTACTCTTTATATTTTTTTCCTTTATGTACTTAAAATATCATCACAGAGTTTCTGAAGGTGAGGGAATGGGGCAGCGTGGCTGTGCTCTGCTGGCATGAGGTCCCACTCACTGCATGTAAGACCAGAGTCACCTGACGTCCGCTGGAGCTGCACCCATCCTCTGCCCAGTCACATGCAGCTTCTCAGTTCCAGCCATGCAAGTGCTCCGGCTGCAGCTGCAGACCTCAGGGCCGCTTGCGTGTCATCATGACATCAGAACTGGCTTCTTCTGTAGGAAGCTGTCAAGACAGATGGAGCCTAAGGTTGAACTGCAGTATTCTAGAAACAAATCATCCACATTCAGTTGATGTGATCATCATATAATATGTTTTGGGGTAACACCAGAGGGCAAGTGTTTTGAAGGACCACCTTGAAGGATGTCAACTACAGATCATAAATAATGTCCAGAAAACCTTCCATTTGTTTTAAGGACCATAAAATTGTTTAGAACAGTGACCCTCAACCAGGGGTATTTTGTCCTTCCCAGGGACATCTGACACTGTTTGAAGACATGTTTGTTCTCGTCACAAGAGAACTAGAAGGTCACTTCTGGTACCTAGGAGGCGAAAGTAACGGAAACCAAGCATGTCTTTAAACAAACAATAGAAGGGAAGCATGCCACAGCACCTATCTTGCCAACAGAGCTGAAAAGACTGATATTTTGGTTGTCGAAATTTCCATCTAACCCCATAAAAAGAACAGTAAATATGAAAAAAACAATTGATGGAATTGCCACATACCCGGTTGTTGGAAAATTGGTTTCCAGCAACTAAAAAGCTGAAGAACTCGTTAGCAGAATTAGTACGCTTTTTTGTGAAGACAAGGAAAACATCTGATATATCTGATCCATTCAGAATGGAACACCGTAAGTATAAGAAAGTGATGACTTAGAAAACATTGTAATTTCAAAAAAGAAAAAAGCAAGAGAAATAAGATGACATCCTTCAGGACCACTTGGCCAGACATACTTGTGTAAGCTAAAGTGCTATTACAGCTCATGAACACTTCAACACCATTGGGAAGAAGTTGTTTGCTTAAAAGATTCTCCACATTTTTTTAATATCATGCTGATCTAGATAAACAAGATATAAATTGAAGGCTGCAAAGGCATAATCCATTTGTGACGAAACTTTATGCAAGCTGTATCCTCTCTATATTTGTCCAAAATTCTAGATGTGTAAGTAGAACTGTAATGGATGAGTATTTAACTCAGTAAAAGAGGAGAAGCCAAAGCAGGATGAGTTAAAGAAAGCAACATGGAGCTTCAGTGTTCAGAATCTCTCAGTGGCCACCAAGAATATAATAATATAATAAAACCATTTATCACTTCCAGTGCTATGCATAACAGGCAAAGAAATCCTGAATGGGTATAATAATCCGTGTTTATCTAGCAGTGCACACATCCATAGTTGGCTCATATTCTAAAGCTTTACTTGATGCTTTATTTGGCTCCTCTGTGTTGGGAAGAGAATCATTTTTTTTTCTGGAAAGATCATAAACTTAATATGGCTATCCTCTTGAATTATTTCAAAAATCTGGGACAAAATATCTCCAAGTATTTTAAAAACGATTGCTATTATAAATGCCTAAGTTAATATGTCTTGGAATTAGGTCTTGTAAATAATAAATATTACAGATTCCTCTGTCTGAAATATTCCTCTCTCTAACAGCCTTCATACCAAAATTTCTTGACCTGATTTCTCTTCTTTCATTGCCCTGCTAACATTTTAATAGTCACTAAACCTCGGTCAGTATTGGCCACTGTAGCTCCAATACAGGCCAGTAGATAGCTGTTAAGTTCCATTATTTCACTTCCCTGTCTCTAAAGCCAGAGGCTTCCAACTTCAACCTCAATAATGGAACACTATCCAGGTCTTAGTTCCCCTACCTGTACTGACTGCTCTTTGCCATCAGTCTCTCCCTGTGACCTCAACTCCATCCATTGACAGTTTAAATCCTCCATGTGATGGCATCAGGAGATCGGATTCTCCAGAGGTGATCTCAGTGCATGGAGATAATGCATCTCCCTCCTGCATGTGGCTTGTCTTCTATTAAAAAAGAAAAGAAAAGAAAAGAAAAATCCCACAAGGCTCTCATGTCTTTGTCCTCTGAAGACAGTGAGAAGATAGCCATATATGGACCAGAACTTAGGCCCTCACAAGAGCATGGGTTTATTAATAACTTCCCAGTTTTAAGCCACTTAGTCTATGCTATTTTATATAGCAGCCAGAAAGGAGTAATATCCTGTTCGTGGGGCCAGTACATGACATAGTAGGTTAAGCCTCTGCCTCCAGCACTGGCATCCTATATGGGCTGCTCCTCTTTTGATCCAGCTCCTTGCTTATGACCGGGAAAATCAATGGAGGATAACTGAAGTCTTTGAGCCCCCACAACCATGTGAAGACCCAGAAGAAGCTATTGGCTTCAGTTCAGCTCAGCTTTGGCCTTCTTGGCCATCTGGGGAGTTAATTAGCAGATGGAATATCTCTCTCTGTCTTCTCTCTGTGTTAATCTGCCTTTCCAATAAAAAATTGTATAAATCGTAAAAAATAAGATTCTCGTTCTAATCACTTTTTGTTCTGCTGCTGGGATATATGCAGATGTGGGGATAATATACTCCTTTCATCTTCCCCCACACCTATCAAGTAATTGACATGTAAACATTTGAATATGAATTGTCTAACTATCACTTGTCTAATTTCAGCTTAACTTCTAAACACTTTGTCTTTATAGGGCCAGCATTATAGCATAGCATGTTAAACCACTGCCTGTGATGCCGGTATCCTATAGGCAAGTTGGTTTTGAGTCCTGGCTGCTCTACTTCCAGTCCAACTCTCTGCTAATATACCTTGGGAAACAGAGGAAGACGGCCTTAGTCCTTGGTCCCTTCCAACTATGTTGGCTACCTGAAGAGAGTTCTGAGCTGTCCTCAGCAGGTCCAGCTCTGACCGAGGCAGACACTGTGGAGAAAAACAACACGCATGGAACGTGTCTTTCTATCCCCCGACCCCTTCCTCTGTAATTTTGCTGTTAGAAAGAAATGAATAAAACCTTTTAAAAAGGAGTCTTTCTTCTTTCTTTCCCTTTCGCTTCTTTCTCACCAGGCTGACTTATGTCTAGACCCGTACTCCATTCCTGGGTAACTGATTCTGTCATTCTGTGCACTTAGCACACTTTTCTCCTCCATTGTGATCTGTGCTTGAGAAAACATCTAAGGACCAGTGTCTTTGAAGTTTTTTCTGATCCTGCAAAGAGATCACTGGACCACAAGGCTCTAGCCCTGTACTCTTTTTATATTGAAAGGAAGAGTTGTATATACAGAGAAGAAGAGACGGATCATACACACACACACACACACAGAGATCTTGTCTGCTGGTTCCCTTCTCTTGATAGCTGCAATAGTCAGGCCTGTGCCAGGAGCCAGGAGCTTGATCCGGATTCCCCACATAGTTTGAAGAGTTCAGCATCTGCTTCCCATGCTGTGGCAGGGAGCAGTAGGGGCATGAGCTGGCACTCATATGGGATACCAGCATCGCAGGAGGCAAATTGATGCATCCTGGTCTCAATGCTTGCCCTACTCGTGTAATTTTAAAATTTTTTCTGTCGTATGGAAAACACCAGCCACTATTCTTTCCTTTGTCTTCCCCAAGTTTCACCATATTGGCTTTGTCAGACTTACCAACACCCAATTCTAGTCAAAAGAAGCTTCCCATACTATTAAAATCTCTTTCTCTTCCTCTCTGTCTGCATACATGTATGCGCATGTCTGTGCGCGTCACTTGTATATTCTCTTCATTTCTAAATCATCTTTCAGATCATATTATTCATGAGGTTCCTTTGTGTTTTTCTCCAAATTAAGGTTCTGTCTGTTTGAATACCGGTCTAATTACTCATTCTTTCATTAAACAAAAATGCACTGAATACTTACATCATTCTTGTTTTCAAGTACTGGGCACATCACAGTGACAAAGCATCATAGCCCATTTTTATAAGTGTAATTTGCTGATTAATATTTATCCTAACTGCATAAAAGTAAAAATGTTATTGTGTTTTGTCATTACTTACCACTCAATTGTAATGTGATACTTCACGCATTGAATGTGTTCATGAATCAGTGAAGATTCTGCAAGCAGGAATTTTATGTTATCATTTCTCATTATATTGTTACAGGATTGGGCACATGCACACATTAAGATGTTCTATAACTTGTAATTAATTTCATACATTTAATACCTGTTACTTTAGCGTTGTTTTGAACTTCCAATCATTACGGGTAATGAATAGCATCCATGCAAAATAGCATTTTAAAATGCTTAGAACTATTTCATTTGGTATATGTATTTTTTCCACTGGAAGAAAAATTTAGTGTGTAAATAGTCTAGAAGGTCAAATTTTCTGTTCAGATGAGTAGCTACTTCTGAATCAGGGCAAAAATCATGCCGCTTCATGAGAAGTTATAAATAGTATGTTCCACAAGAAGGGAGGAAAGGAATACAGGACCTCAACTGTCTGAGCACCGCAAGTACTAGTTCTCATAGAAGTTCTAAGAGCTCAGGACGTATTACTAACTTACTTTGTGTGACATGAAAACAGAGACATAGCGCTGTTTCCTAATGCCACACCCAGTTCTCAAGAGCCATCTACTAGTAGAGGTAGGAATCAGAAACCAAGTTTGATGAGCTAATGCCAAGGCCCATCCCACCTCACAGAATGGAAGGGAGACAGTCAACTGTGTCTTCACTCGAATGACCCCTGACAGCTCAGGATCTCAGCTGTAGACCTAGATCCTCCAGAGAAAAGTGATGCAGAAGGCTTTTGGCTCTATTTATTAAGATAGAGAGGTGATAGAGTCAAGATATGTTCAAGTTATAAGGTGTGGAATATCATTTGTGCATGTCTACAAATGGGCATAATCTGTTTTTGATCTGAGCATCTCATTTAACCAAACTTGGAATAGTTTGTCTCTGACCTGGAGGAGTATGGCACAGGCAGTCATCATGCCTTTCCTGCCCTTTTCTCTCTTTTTAAAAAAGATTTATTTATTTTTATTGGAAATGCAGATATACAGAGAGGAGAAGAGTCAGAGAGGAAGATCTTCCGTCCAATGGTTCACTCCCCGAGTGGTGCAACACCTGGAGCTGAGCCAATCTGAAGGCAGGAGCCAGGAACCTCTTCCGGGTCTCCCACGCGGGTGCAGGGCCCCAAGGCTTTGGGTCGTCCTCAACTGCTTTCCCAGGCCACAGGCAGGGAGCTGGACAGGAAGCAGGGCCGCCAGGATCAGAACCGGCACTCATATGGGATCCCAGTGCTTGCAAGGTGAGGACTTTAACCACTACGCTATCGCCGGGCTCACCTTTCCTTTCAATCATCTCTCTCTCTCTCTCTCTCTCTCTCTCTCTCTCTCTCTCTCTCTCTCTCTCTCTCTCTCTCATTCTTCCTTAAACCCCATCTAATCCTTTTCTATCAGGATCCTGACTTTGCTTGTCATGAAGCAGACAGTATTGCTCTACAACATTTCTCCCTCAAATGTATTAGTTTGAATGTGGAACTGAATATGCTAGAAACATTCACTGAAATCTCAACACTTTGCAAGGAACCAAAACAACAACAAAACCCACATAACAACAAAGAAAAAGGGCTTGCCTAGGTTTCCAGATTTGGCTTCTCATAATGTTGACTGTGAGCCACAAACAAAACACAACCATGGCAACATATTGGAATTTGTTGAATCAGGCCAAAAGACAGAAATGTATCTATAATGCGTGTCAGGATGTAAGGGTGACGTAACCATCAGAAAAGGGGGAACGTGAGAGGTCAAAGGAGAGACTCTGAGCTTGCAGGGACTATTTCCATGACATCAAGTACATTCCAGAGTGGTTGCAAGCTGGTTCAGGAGCTTGTGGAGACACGCTGCACGCCCAAAAGGGACTCTTTGAAGGCTTGTACTCACTCTCATTTTCTGCAGCTTTATGAGACGTCTTAGACCTCTGTCTTACCAGAACTACATCAAAAACCTGCCTCTATGCTTTACTTAAAGAATAGACACCACGAGTAGAAGTTGAGCAGATTTCTTCCCTCTTTTTAAAAAGACTGCTTTGGTAATTCCAGAGAAAGGAGGAAGAATTCACTCCTGTTCCCTGACAGCTCGCTTCTGCAGCCTGAGAGAGCAGGATCGTATTTGAGCTATGTGGTTCCCATCCTCTGTCCTTGGCTTCCTGTTTTTAGTTTCTTCCTCATCACTTCCACTATTTTTCATTTTCGTTTTCCTTCATTCAACAAATGGTTATTGATGCTTACACAGCCAGGTACTGCTCTGGGGGCTGAAATACATTGGTGGCAAGATAAACAAAGCCCCTGAATTTGTAGAACTTCGCAAGAGTGAGAAGAAATACTTCATGAAGTACTTACAAAAGACCTCTATATAAGCTTTTGTACAGGAACTAACGCTTGGTGGACAATAATAGAAATTAAAATACTTCATAATGAATAATGCTTGTAAAAATCATGATAATTCATTGGTAAGCTGGGGCCAGTTGATTTATCAAAATTAAACAGATAAGAAAGGTAAGCCAAATTCTTGGGAGGCAGCAAACAACAATCTAGCTCTATGTTGAGCTTGGGGACAGAGGACAAGGTGATGTGAATGCTTTAGGTTGTGGATTTCTAGGGAAGCAACTGGGGAGGAGGTTATTGCTAGAAAGCTGCCATTATCTCTATGAAAGATTTGGCTATTTTTATGAGCAAGGAAATGCAACCAATTGCTTTTGGAATCATTACATAAGTAGGGCAGAATAATTTATTATATGTTTTGCATTAGTTGCCCATTGCAGCAACAGTGCTGTGTGACAACCCTGTTCTTAATGAGTGATTAACAGTCATAATATTTATTTGGTTTGCAGTTTTGTAGCTAAGCTTCATATTTCTTTGACGTTAACCGAGTTTGGTCACTTGCTTTGAGGCTGCCCCATCATCACTGAGCCAAGATGACTTCAGTAGGGTCCCGGAGATGAATGGCTCTTGTCCACATTTCCCATTCCTCCAAAAGCAAAATCCAAGGACTTCCCACAGTCCAGGCAGAGTTGCAGGAGGGGTGGGAATGTGAAAGCATGTTCCTAAGCTTCTGCGTGCCTAATGTGCACTGGCATTCACTGGTCCAACCAAATCACATGCCAAAACCAAGATTCAAAGAGTGAGGAAAAATCACACAGTCACATGGCAAAGAAAAATTAAATACAGCAAAAGGGATATAACTGTGATCATTAATGCGCTTATACATGTTCCCAAATAGGGTTGAGAGCCCACTCCTAAAAATTATCATCACTTGATAGTGAAATGAACAGCCCTATTGTGAAATCATCTCCAGCTCCTTTGAGTGTTCTGCTCTCTCTAAAGCATCAATATTTGTAAAAGTTTACATGAGACTTGCTAAGAAGTGTGAAGAAAACACTGTAAGATGAAGAAGCAAGAACTCTTAAGATGCAAGCAGGACAGGGACTGGTGTAAAGCTGCTGGGAGCAGCAGGAAGAAAGGACATGGTTAAGCCAGAAGAGGCAGTGATGAAGCGGTTCAACCATGATTCTGACACGGAGGATGTTAGTTACGTTTTTGCAATAGGACAGTTATTCAAGACAACAAGTTCAAAATGGTAGTGCAAGCAAAGAACTGAGATGAAGGGTAAGAAAAAGTGAGAGAGGAAAAACAAAATAAATGAGAGAAGGGTGAGGGGGTAATCCTTGTGGTAAGGGAAAAGACGAAAGGTGTAAGCACAGTGTCACGGTGTCACATGTCAGTCAGTGACAACTAGGTGAGCTCAGAGCCTGGGGAAAGGGAGCATGGTACACGAGGCAGCCACCGTATTCAATGATCAGATTGACGGTGTCTTTAGCCGAGAAATGAGTTAATGGCCTAGCAGCATAAATTAGAATAAAAAACACAATTGAGCTTTTCTGTCCACCATGAAACATACAGATAAGGGTTTTGAAAACCAGTGCACCCATGTTAGAGGCAAGATCTAGAACGTTTCTGTGTAGGGAACACAGACAATCTGGAAGTAGTGGTGTTACCATGTTGGATACCATTGCTTGGCAACAGCTCATGAATTCATTCCAGTTAAACTGAGCATGGGGATCTGAGATATGGACAAGGAATTATGAAATTGGGAAACAAAAGTGTGTGTTAAGGGAAAATAAGAGATGGAAAAATAACAGTGTTCATGCTATTTTTACCCCAAGTACCCAGGTGTCCTGCAGGTAGCCCCATGGAAAGGGAAGGAATCATTTTTGACAGTGGTCTCAAAGTCCTTCCAGGAAAGCAATTGAATAGTATAGACAGAATGGGGTATAACCCATTCAGATTATACAGTGATAATATTGTTATTGACTTTATTTTCCACCTGCATTAGACAAAAATATAAGCAAAACTGGATATGACATATATCGTTCAGTTTTGTTTATCTGAAATGTGAAGTTACAGAGAGCAAGAGAGAATATGATAAATAGAAAGAACAAGAGTGATCTTCTATCCCCTGGTTCATTTTCCAAATGTCCACAACAGCCATGGTTTAGCCAGGTCATGCTGATAGCCATGGACAACAACCAGGTCTCCCACATGGATGGCAAGTCATTTTCTGCTGCCTCCCCAGACGCTTGGGAAGGAGGTTGGAGTGAAAGCTAAGTATCCAAGGCTTGAACTAGCAGTCCAATATAGGATTCCAGTGTGACAGGCAGGAATCTGACTTGCTGTGTAACCGCAAAGATCCTTGTACATATCCTTTTAAAGACAATATCAGTGAAAGGATGGTGACCCAATACTTCAGCAGGTCTAACAAAATCATTGAGGGGATAATCAATAGTAATGACTAAATGACACATACAATGCATACAAATGAGTTCATGTTCTAGCTCTGCCCTGTTCACAATTGTGTCTCTTTTCTGAAGAAGATATAATAGAAACTACAAGCATATTCAAAGAAATAAATATGCTATTGTTCTCTTAGGAATCTCCATTTTCCTATTTTCTATTTTTTGAGTAATAATTTCTTTTTAAAAAATATTAACTTTTATTGGAAAAGCATATTTATAGACAGAAAGATCTGCCATTTGCTGGTTCACTCCCCAGGAAGCCACAACAGCTAGAGCTGAGCTGATCTGAAGCCAGGAGCCAGGAGCTTCCTCTAGGTTTTCCATGTAAGTACAAGGTCCCAAGGGTTTAGTTCCATCTTCTACTGCTTTCCCAGGCCACAAGCAGGGAACTGGATGGGAAGTGGAGCAGCTGGTACATGAACCAGCACCCATACAGATCCTGGTGCATGCAAGGAGAAAATTTAGACACTGAGTCATTATGTTGGGCCCTTCTCTTGATTAATAATTTCTAACTAAGCAATGATCAGTATTAAATGAGCTAGGGCATATTGACTCTGTACCAAGTAGATGCCAAACAGTTTCTTTGAAACCAAAATTTGCACAAAAATTGAGGGGTGAATATAGCCTGTTTTACTGTTTTGCAGGAATAAATATATATTTTTTTCTTGTTATCTACCACTCACACTTTTCCTTAAATCCAAATTTTGGGTATAAAAGAACCCAGGAATTTGTCTTACAGGCCTGGCCCATCACCCATGTACACATATGCACTCTCTGAGGTCATCTTAAGCCAGGATCATTCTGATTCCATTTTACTGTTTCATGCTGTTGTCCCAGAAGATGTTGACGTCATCTGGAGACACAGGAGGGCCGCCCGTCTTCAGAGGTTCAATTCATTCTGCCATCCGGAAATTCTGCCGACAAGGAGGCCAGTGTTAGGAACTAAGCTTGTGACAGGCAGGCATGGTGGAGTGCAAACATTGGTCAGGGCTTCCTCTGCCAGCCAGAGGAAAGCCACATTGATTGGAATTCAGGAAAGGGACCTCCTGTTTCGAAGGACTCCTTCATGCTGTTCAGCAATGCTGTTTAGGGTGGGTTTTCCCATTTGAACTGCAAAGCTTTTAAACACAAATATTAACTACCTGAAGCTGCAAATAGCAGCGTAGTACATTAAAAAAATAATGAATATTTTAACCAGCCTTCGCCCAACCAAGAAAAATATTATGCAGAAACAAGGCCGATTTTAGAAAAAATGCCCAAGGAAACATTAAAAAAATTTCAGTTTCCTTTAAAAGTTTGTTTTTGCTAAATATTCATAGTTTTGCTTTTTCCAATCCAATTTTATTATAAGAAAGGTCTCCCACGTGTTGCCTGACATTCCTTTTAAAATAATCAGCAGTACACAAAAACTGTGGGTAAATTCTTAAATAGGACAGAAAGAAAATACAACATACATCACAAAAAAATGAAAAGTACCTCTTTGCCAACATTTATGATTTTGTCTGAGTTACAAGCAGATGGTCATATCGTTATGGAGTATTTACATTTTATTTTGTTCTTTTAAACAATCTAAATTTTCTTTTTGTTTGGATTTTTTTCATTTAACTTAACACATAAGGATTATTAATCATTTTATTGTATTGTATTTTTATTGTATTGCCTACTTTAAGGTCCAGACATGCAAATAGATAGTTAATGATTGGCAGATGCGTATTTCTATCTCTTAAACACTTAAAACTCCTATATTCTCAAAAGATAGATGTTTTCATACAAAACCCAAAAATGGAACTGTTAGGAATCGGGTCCTAATTTCTGAGATTATCCTGATCTTCATCATATAGTGTTCAGAGGAAAAAATAAAATGACAAAGTCATAGAAATCACAAGATAGGCAGTTAAAAAGTGAAATTTGAATTCTTTATTCACTAAGATGAGTGGAAAACTCTAAGATGGCCTATGCTTTTCTAGTTATCTGTCAGTTTGGGATTCTAAGGTGCTGTTACTGGTCCAGTGGCTGTAATCTTACCCAAGTGTGTCTTTCAGTGTCACAGGATTAGAGTCGACTTTGTCCATGTTTCAGTAGCAGGACCACTTCAGGAAGGGCTTTCAGGGAAGCTGTGGGCATTGACAGACCTGCAGCTTTCTGGAAAGGGAGCCAGGTTTTAGGCAGTGTCATTTGTTTTCATATATAGTATTTCTGAGATGACAATACAATACTGATCATGGGGGCCTGGAGTGATGGCTCAGTTGGCTAATCCTCCCTTGCAAGTGCCAAGATCCCAGCTGGAAGCTGATTGGCATTCTAGATGTTCCACTTCTGTTCCAAATCCCTACTTGTGGCCTGAGAAAGTAGCATTGGATGGCCCAAAGCCTTGGGATCATGTACCCACATGGGAGTTTTGAAGGAGGCTCCTGGCTTCAGATAGGTTCAGCTCTACTGGATGGAAATCTTTCTCTCTGTCTCTCCTTCTGTCTACAAATCTATTTTTCCAAAGAAAATAAATAAATATTTTTTAAGAATCCTGAGCACGAAGTCTACATACATGGAGCTGGATACCACTGGACATATGGCGTTGTACATTTGAGTCATAACTAAGTAGTCTTTAAAAAGTGTGGATGAAGGGTGGGTGTTGTGGTGCAAGTGGGTAACAATCACCTGTGCTGCCAACATCTCCTATGGACATTGGTTCAAGTCCTGGTTGTTCCATTTCTAATTCAGCTCCGTATTGATGTGCTTGAGAGAAAAGTGAAAGATGGCACAAGTGCTTGAGCTTCTCCTCTGTGCAGGAGACCTGGAAGAAGCTTCTGGCTTCTGACCTTAGCATAATTCAGCCCCAGAGATGCAGCCATTTGGGGAATGGACCAGTAACTGAAAGATCTCTCACTTTCTATTTCTTTCCCTGTTTCTGTGGCTCTGATTTTCAAAAAACTAGAGGTAAAAGTTTGCAAATTGAAAATGAAACTATCAGTCACCTTTGGGGCCAGGCAAGGTCAAATGGGGCATTTTAAGGGAGAGGATCATTGATGGACATCTTCCAAGCTATTGGTAATCATTTTTCCAAAAACTGCAATTAGGTACATTATTTTAAAAAAATATGTAAACTTATAAATTCTATTAGAATGATCTATTTTTCTTTGTGAAATTTCTAAAATAATAAGTATGGATTTCCTTATTAAAATTTGCATGACTGAGAAGATAATTTTTTTAATATTTATTTATTCTTATTGGAAAATCAGATATACAGAGAGGAAGAGAGACAGAAAGATCATCCGTCCGTTGATTCACTCCCCAAGTGGCTATAACAGCCAGAGTTGAAATGATCTGAAGCCAGGAGCCAGGATCTGCCTCCAGGTCTCCCACGCGGTCTCCCAAGCTTTGGGCTGTCTTCGACTACTTTCCCAGGCCACAGGCAGGGAGCTGGATGGGAAACAGAACCGCTGGGACATGTACCAGAGCCCATATGGAATCCAGGCAAGAGAAGATTAGCCGCTAGGCTACCATGCCAAGCCCGAGAAAATAATTCTAAAGATCTTTTAATTTCATAAAATGTGACTTTTTGGGACCAACACAGTAGCCTCGTGGCCAAAGTCCTCGCCTTGCACATGCTGGGATACATATGGGCACCAGTTTATATAGTGGCTGCTCAATTTCTCAACCAGCTCCCTGTTTGTGGCCTGAGAATGCAGTAGAGAACAGTCAAAAACCTTGGAACCTGACACCTGTGTGGGAGACCCAGAGAGGCTCCTGGCTCTTGGCTCCAGCTCAGGCCTGGCTTTTAACTCGCACTCAGGAAGTGAACCAGCGGATGGAAGATCTTCCTCTCTGTCTTTCCTTCTCTGTGTAAATCTGACTTAGTTGAGAGAATGCAAACAAATGCATCCTCTATACTCAGTTTCTAGCTATTTCAGGAACACTTTTTGTTAATGAACTGATATTTTTCTGAATTACAGTTACTCTCACATAAATAATTATGACTTTGTGAACTTCAGCGTGCATTATATCAGCACCTGTTTTCCTACAAAAGATGATTTTCAAACATTTAAAGCATAGAAGCTAGCAAAACTTGGACTCAAATAGAAATATTTAGTACCAATGCATGTTATAACCATTTTTCATAGCAATGTTCATGTATCTAGTCAGTGACATAGAAAATTTTACATTAAATCATGCCAATATGTCCTCATTTTAAAACCCGCATTTTCATATCATGGCTATGCAGGTTGGCTGGGCAAGTCCTATAGCCTTGAATGGGTCTATTCCTGTACCTGTAGTTTGCTGTGGATGTGCTAGGGGGCTCTGCTGATCTTAGGGTCTCCTCTAAGTCTGGGATAACCTGTTAGCTTGTCTAGGAGGACCTCAATGGGAAAGTTGGGGCGATTCTCATCTGCCTTCCACTTCTCAGCCTCTGAGCATTTTCACATGGCAGAATTAGGTGAGTAAGTCAGAAAGAAGGCACATTGAAGAACTTCTCCGGAGTTCAGGTGTACTGTGCCTGCCCTATTGACCTCATGCCTTCTAAAAATGGTCTGTAACCTGAATCAGGGTTCAGAACACAACACATCACTACCTGGAGTGGAAGGGTACCGCACAGTATAAGGGGAAGGGAAACAGATCCCCCCAAAAGGAAGAATGGGGCCACGAATGCAGTTCATCCACCACCAAATGCTCTTGCTGCCTTCCTCATGCCCTTCCGTGTGAATCCAGGTTTAGATCCCTTGTGCTGGCCTTCCTTGAAGTCTCATGTCTGGTGACCCTGACGACATGTGATCAGTTCAATCTTCTCTTACTGCCCTTCAGTAAGCAGCACAGTTCACGTCCAGCATTCCGCCTCGTCTGTAGACATTTCTGAGTGCTGTGTCAAGACTCACAGTCAGACACTGAGGGGTTAAGCAAGTACAAAGCACAGGAGAAGTTGAGCAGAAATCAGACCTTCATCAACACTTTTGACATTTTTCTTCATGCATTCATTGACTGTTGCAAATCTACTCAGTCATAAAGTGTCCTGGCCATTTTCTAGGATTTTGATGCATTCACATGTATGTGTTTAACCCATCAGTTTAGCACCTCCTTTTTCCACTACATGTATTCTCTTCCATCCTCCCTTCTTCCTCCCTTTTTCACTTAACTGCAGATACTAAGAATTTGATTTGTGAATAAAGAGGCGCAAAACCTTTTTTATCACAGCACAATAGATTGCTAACTTGTTCTCTAGAGCGGTATTTCTTCAGACTCACTACCTGTGCACACTCCCCTGGAAGCAGGTATCAAAACACATTAAAGGCACAGGTCCCTAAAACATCAGAGGCGACTGTTCCTTATTTTCAAAAGTACCACCACAAATCCAAAGCTTTTCTGAGTAGTGTTGTGAACTGCATTATTAGAAAATATACAGGTCCTTTGGGTGTTGCCCTGCATACTGAGTTCATCTCCTCTCATTCACACTTACAGGTGTGAATGCCGGTGTCTGAATCATTTCCACAGAGATCAATAAAGACCAGGATGGCAAATCATTTGAAGCCATTAAAGGAAGTCCAAGGTAGAATCACAGAGTTGACAAATGGAAGAGACAGCTCAAATCTTTTTAAGTGGGTATTCATGAGTCAGATATCCTAGATTTCAAGTCCAACACTCTAACTTTCCAATGACAAGTTTAATGGGATTCTGAAGGGCCTAGGTTATTCATCAAAATATGACCACAGCCTAAGTCACCAGATCCAAGGACTTGAAGACCAGTAAAAGTAAAATCTGCATGAAATTCATTACAAGTGAGATGGCTGGTAGGATGGGAAGGATGATTTCGAAACACATTATTTGAACCTTTGGTCAGCCGGGCAAAAAATACAATAAAGCATTAATTTCCTCATCTCATGGTTACAGAAACCCACTAGTATAATAAAGAAGGTGGATGTTTGCGCCAACTTTACACCTAGTGAGCACAGGAGAACTGCTTTAGCTTGTTCTAGAATCACTTTGCTCCCTCAACCGATGGCTAAGAGTATAGCCTCATCACTGATGACGTAAAACATTCATACATTAATGAAAAAAGACGTTGTTTCAGCCAGAAGGAAAACACTGGAAATTATGGAGAACCTATCCTGGCTTATAAAGGTATGACAATCCACTTTAATTGGTATCTCACTGTACCTGCTTACTATTTCTTGAGACAGGAAAGAAAGGCAAAAGAAGAGAATGAGCATGGAGAATGATGAGTTCATTTGAAGCAATCCCATTGCAAAGAACCTCTACTGCTCATTCTTCCAAGTAAAACCTACTGTTCTGTTTGTTCCCTAAGACAAGACTCTCTTTTCCATTTTTATTGAATGAATTGCTCTCTGAGGGCTTCTTTCTCTCCCTCCCCTTCTCAACACACCCTGGTCATCCCTCCACCCAGTCAGCCAGTTTGTTGGGTTTGCACACACCCCTACTGTTCTAGAGATGGGGGAAAAAGGGGGCTCAATGGCTGCAGTGTGTGAAAATGGGGTAAGGTGAGGGCAGAACGGGGCAGGTGTTGTGCTGAGCCCATGGATGGATAATTGCTTCTGTCATAGCAAATAGACTCTGTCATGAGGAATTCCATGGTTTTCCAGAGGAAATCTGCTTTCCCTGCAGGCTGCCAAGGCCAAATGAGCTCCTTACAGCACCTGCAGATCTGAGCATCAAGCAATTATTCCACTATCTTGCCTAAAAACAAAGACTGTGCTACCCCTTGACAACCTCTGACCTTTTTCAGCTAACATAAACTAATTATATTTGCAGCAGGAGGGGAGGAAGGCTTTGGTAGTCCTCCATGGGAGTTGTCCTTCATGCTTTGTGCCACGTTGTCAATTCTGGCATACTGAAAGAAAAAATGATCAACCTTCAATTAAGGGAGTTGCTGGGTGAAGCACTTAAAGAGATACAGGGAGACCCTTATCAGAAATAAATCTCACTGCCTAGGAGTTAGCCACCGGCTGAGGGGCCCAGTGTCCTTTTAGCAGTGGTACAAGGGAGCTATTGTTGAGTGTCACTTAGCAGCAATTAAGCCTGATCAAAACAGTTGTGTTGTGTTGCATTGCGTTTGGGAACAACCTGTTAATGGGCCCACCATTAGGTGTAAAGAACAACCCAAGCCAGGAGCATTGAAGCAAGGTTAGAGGTTAATTGAGACTTTCTATCCAAATAGTCTGCGATTTTGCAAACGTTTACAGAAAGAACAGTCTTAAACAAAAAGGAGACAATATGATACAATTAGTTGGCAAGCGGGAGGGTCAAAATTCCCAGATGAGAAAGGAAAACTTGCCAAGGAAATCAGGCCAGCGGGACCACCTGGACCACAGGAGATGCCAAGAATATCTGTGGCCATTTATCTGGTGGAAGAGGCAGAAAGTGGCATGCCCACCATTCATCACATCCCTCCTTTCTACCAAAGAAAATACCAAGAGCAAGGCTGTAAGGATAGCATCCCAGAGTAATGGAAATTCCAGAAGCTGCCTCATTAGAATAGCTTACAGGCAGTCTGGGATTCTATTCCTATTGAAGCTATATTCAAGTGTTGAAATTGTACAGCTGACCTTCTTTGAGACGGCTGGCGTGGGAGGAAGGCTACCTGATAGGGTTCTCAGAATTGCACCTAAATGCCTGACTGCCTTCCTGCTTAAGAGGAAGTGGCCCAACAGGACTTTCTGGCTATTGCAAGGACACAAACTAGCTGTTGCTTGCCTTTTTATCTTAATTCTGTCCAAACGGCTTCTTCTTCGTATTCCCCATAGGTCATAATCAACAGTTTGTCTAAAACTCAGTAGCAGGTGCTCTTTACCTGATAATCCGGAATACTGAAAAATTACCAGAGATTTCTGGGATTTATTATTTCTCGAAGGTTTTTTTTAACCCTCTCTCATGCTCACCCCCAACACAAATGTTGATATTGCCAGCTGGCAGATTGCTTTGGCTGGGGCAAATAGACTAAAAGTTGCCTAAAATTTGCCAACCTATTTTCTCTTTATCCCCCTTTTTTTTCCCTCAGTGCAGCTGGTGCCAAAATGTGATGATTTGTTTTGCTCCAGTCACTGCAGTTTTGTTTTCTCTTATTTCAACCCCATGCTGGCTTCCCAACTGGATGCTGAGTCATCTGGTGCAGGTGTTCTAAGCGGCTGGTATTTATGTCACTTGCAGATGGTTTGGCTAAATTACACCATGTTCCTGCAGCCTCAACGAGGCTCTCCCAAGTCTCCTTTGATCTTGAGGCTTCCTGTGGGTCTTGAGCACATGGTCAGGGCACTGGGTGAACCTTTGCATAGGTTCTACCCAAAATTGGTTTGGTTATTATGGGTCCTACAATGTGATGAATATAACATAAGTTAAGAAAGGGTACCCAGGAGAAGTATTGCTGAAGTCACAAGGTACCACTTTACCTGTGTGGGATATCACACATTATTCATGCTTTAGAATCAAAAGGATCTCATTCTCTTCCTGAGGAGGTGAAAATGGTAGAGAAGAGATAGAGTAACAACATTTCCCAGTCTTCAATAACATGCACACTTCATGTGATCCATTTTCTTGGTTCATTCCAAAGTGTCTCAAACCCCAGTTCCAGTGTTCAGTGTAAAAGCTAGCTCACGGGCAAGACCCTGCACATCTCATTTATTTGTATTCTATACTTGGAGCATTTGTTAGGCACTTACAAATTCTTCTCCCCTTCTATCTGACAGAATATCCTTCAGAATCCACACATTTACTTCCTCTGGAGATTTAGAGATTAGTAAGCAAAATCTGTGTTGGTGATCATCGGCGGCATGAAGTGTCCAATTCAATGTCCAGAATCAGTCTTGGGGGAGAGCTATGCAGAGATTGCACCAATGTGGACAGTCACATTGCTTCTCACAGGGTGATTGACCATCCGAACAATTCCCGGGCAAAACCATTTTTGATGCTAAATCGGAATATTCCTGAAATAAGGGGTCACTCTAGCACGTGTTTGAATTAACTGTATTGAAATGCAATTCTTGTGTCTCACTCCCACAGTGATTTAATTCAATAGGCCTGTGAATTTGCATCTCTAATAAGCTCTAAGGTAATGATGACATTGGCAAATCAGGGCTACATTTGAATTACACAGAGTCACAGTATCCTTTGTTCTCGCAAATTCTGAAAAGGGGTAGACAACAGTGAAAAGTATACATGTGAAACAGTGCTCATAGCCCAATGACGGCATCCGTGTTTGACACCACGGGTGGAGTTGATGCCTGTAACTCTGGTATCCAATTATCAGAAGTCCCAGGTAGTCCACTTTCAATCTAACTTCCTGCTAATGTGCCAGAGAAAGCAGCAGAGCATGCCTTACATATCTGTGATCCTGCCATACACACTTTAGACCCAGAGTTGGTGGTGCTTGGCTTCAACGCAGCATGGATTTGGCAGTTGTGGATTTTTGAAGAATGAAAGAGTCGATGGAAGATCTCTGCCTATGAATCTCTCCTCTCCCTGTCATTCTGCCTTACAAGAGATAAACATTTGCAAATGTATGATGTCTTATTAAAATGTATTTATTGTATCTGAAAGCAAAGAGATAGAGAAGGGTATCCCAATTGGTGATTTGCTTCCCCAATGTTTCCACCATCTAGAACTGAGCCAGCTCAAACCTTGGAATCTGGAACTAGATGCAGATCTCCCATATGGCTGGCAGGTATCCAACCAGCTAAACTATTGCCCACTGCCTCCCAAGATGCTCATAACAAATGGCTGGAAACACAGAGCACAGCACTTTCCCCTAACTGAACCAGTCAGCCCCCAAATCAATGGGTAGGAGAGTACAGTCTTCCAATGAAAGTGGATAAACAGCCAGTGAATATTTCCTGAACAATGACCCAATGTATTGCTGTGATCTCAGAGTTTAGAAATATGTAATCTGTTGAATAAAAAAATATCACTACATATTGAACCTACAACCAATTCTCAGGGTCTTTATTATCTCTCTGGTAGGAATAAGTATATGGCAATTTAAATATTTGCTAATGTTATAATACATACCATTACAAACACCATGTTTATCTTAATTTTAAAGATATGTCCTTATATTCCATTATATTTCAGCTGTTTAATGGAAACCAGGTTGATAGGAAATTCAGTGTTTTTTTCAAATGATAAATTCTGTTAAGGAATAAGAATGCCACATTGTATTTGTCTTATTTTATCTGAAGTGTTTCTTCTGCTTTCCCTCATCATTTTTCTCTGGAGTCTATAATTAGCTTCCATTCATTTAGATATACCTAAAGATTCAGTCAAGTTTCCCCACATAAACGATACAAATATTTTGTGTTGCAATAAAGTAGCATGTAAGAGACTTGGAAAGCGCAAATACCTATCGTGCTAACTAGACAAAAATATTTATGGAAGTATTTTGTTTTGCTAACATAACATGCTTGCTTGTAGCACCATCTTGTTCTTTAAACATGTCAAGTTGTTCTTGATTTTTGGCAAGAGTTATTAACAAAATTTATGAATATAACAGCTAAAAGACATTTATTATGATTGGCACAATCTCAAAAAATAGCAATATGTCTGTAATGTTTTGCTCATTAACTAGAGTTTTTTCAACCTAACACGTGATATTCATCAATGCAGCAGAGGAAGCTCTTCATCAAATCTAAAGAAATCATTTGTCACTCATTTGGCTCAAGAAACATCGATCATGGAACCCTGGAAAAATTTTCCATTACAAAAATATTGATCTCTTAAAATTAAGCCTTCAATAAGGACCTAGTTAAGGGCCTGGCTATCAGGAACTTTCTGGCTTGGTCATGGTGACCTGCACACAACCGTGGCAGGAAGCTCATAGGTGCAATGCTTGCATCTCTTGCTATGCAAATAAATCAAACAATTCTGTTTCTCATCTCGACCAATGAAACAGAAGTGGTCATGAGCTAGGATTGTTTCTTCACAGGAGCTCATCTTGCAACTGCTCTAATGGGTCAAAGGCAAGTTTCATTTTGTGTTAAGTATCTAAAAATGTTATGATGGAGACACCTGGCTAAGCTAAATAACTGTAGCAGCATGATGGAGGAAAGATAAGGAGATGGTTATAATGAAATTGCAATACGCAATCCAATAAGTATGCTGGGAGTAAAGAACAAAGATGATTAAAAAGCATCTGCTATCTCATATGATCCCGCCAGAGCTGTGCTGTTCAATATCTTAACCTATGGCCACATGTGACTGTTGAAGCTGATGAGTGCTAAAATGAGAAATTCAGGGGTTCAGCCTGACCTTCAGGACTCTGCAAGTGCTCTGAGCCCCCTGGGGCTAATGGCTGCCATATTGAAGCGCAGATTCTAGCAGAAAGTTCTACTAGGCACAAATGATCTAAACTGTTTTCTGTTGGAAATGTGTTGGAGTGGGGGAACTTAGTCTTACTTGGAGAAAGCATAGTGATAATTATTATTTTCTAATGTAGACTTCTCTCAGCTCCAGCCTGGCAATAAGGATTTTTCTAAATTTTGGAAATGAACAATTCAGTTGCAGATAGGTAAGTAAACAAATTGTTGCTACTAAGAACATTTTCTACAGAACACAAGCTGTGCTATGCACTTCAACATAATGTCATTTAGTTCCTTCTTAAAAAGATTTACTTTGGGGAAGGTAAAGTTACAGAGAGAAGGAGAAACAGACAAAAATCTTCCATCCATTCATTCATTTCCCAAATGGCAGAATAGTCAGAGCTGAACCAATCTGAAGCCAGGAGCCAGAAGCTTTTTTCATGTCTTCCATTTGGCTTCAGGGGCCCAAGGGCTTGCGCCATCCTCTCCTGATTTTGTGGACAATAAGCAAAAAGCTAAATCAGAAGTGGAGCAGTAGAGATATGAACTGGTGTTCATATGAGATGCTGGTCCTTAAGAGGAGGCTTAGCCTACTGTACATCTTGCCAGCTCCTGTCATTTGGTTCTTACCTTTAAAAGTAAGGACTATCTCTGTATTACTTTCAGAAAATTTAAATTAAAACAAGTAACTGAAAAATCACAAGTAAGCATGGGTGTATTGGGCCTTAAAGCAATGGTTCTCTTATTTTTTTTTTCTGACAGTCATTGTGATTAAGATAATCAGACAAACTTAAGAAATAACTTTACCAGAGGTTGGGGAAAATAGACAAAACTGTACAACGTATCTTGGGGAAAGGCAAGGAGAAAGCAAAGAGTATTTGATGTGACACCACAAGGCTGAAATTCAGTCAGAACAGTTGGAGGCATCTTAGGAAAACAAGGCAGAAATTCAGAGATAAAATCCAAATACACATGGTGAAAGGCTGCCTTTAAGAGATTTGTGGGCTCCTAGGCTCACCCCTGAAACAACAACTAAACAGCAAAATTGATGTTAAAATCACCAAGTGGTCACAGTTGTATCTAGCTTCCTTCCGAGAGCCAACGGAACTCAGTGTAGAGGAAGGGATTAGAGATTCTACAACTGTTGTGCACTGATTTTCTCAAATCTTGATCCAAGATTTCTCCATGCAAATCTTAACTCAGCCATGAAATTTCTGAGGAGAAAGATGGCACACATTCAGTGTCCTAGACATAACTGTACATGGTAGGAAGGAATGTCAAAGAAAAGCAGACAGAATACCAGGGAATAGTGGGCAATCTCATCCCGTGCTTTTTATAGTGAATACTCTATGTGGAGTAATTTACTAAAATTGCAGAACCACAGCGATGGTCCACCCCTATTTAAGTGCAGAAAATATGTCTGTGATGTTTGTGTTTGGAAATAATATCTTCTATTACACAAAGAAGAAAAGTCCAAGGTTTCCAACCCATGGTCTTATTAGTGAGGTGCAGCTAAACTGAGAACATGATTTCTTGTTCAAATAGAGGCACTTTTGAGATGGAATGTCATTATTCATAGTTAAATCAGAACCCCAGATGTAAACCAGAGCTATTCCAGGCACACTCTGGGGCACCTGCACTCTAGGTATAGCCCCATGGCTTGATGAAGTTTGCTTCATGCCATTCTCCCAACCCACCTGCTGAACATGGCTTAAACCTGCCCTTTCTTTTCAGTTTACTGACAAACATATTGAAATACTGATGTCAATGCACAGTGATAAAGATATCCAGTATCTACTGAGGTAGAAGCAAGTAGCAGGGAAAAATAAGCATGTGAGGCATTTTGTTTTTCAATAAATATTTGATGTAGTATGAAAAAAGAGCACTGTTGGATAGCAAACCTTCAACATAAGACTTTCCGAAATAACCAGTTGCCTTATCTCTGCAAGACACTGCATTTGATAGTATAGTCTGAGTGTATCCTTAGTCAGTACAAGAATTTGGTGGACATTCTGGCTCTCACTGTAATTTGAGTGCACTGCTAATATTTAGTGAAACTATAGATATCAGACACTGTGTTGCATTTTCTTACACAGTGAAGAAATGTGACAAGATTCCAGAGCAGCACAACCCCAGCACAGTTCCAACATTGGCAACAAAAGTTTATTAGAAAGACAAATTCTGAGGGCCCTGCCTTGCTGTGCAGTGAGTTGCATGTAATGCCTGTATGTCATAGTCAAGGACCAGTGGAGTCCCAGATGTTCCACTTCTGATCCAGCTCCTCACTAATGGATCTGGGAAAGCAGCAGAGGATGGCTCAAGGGCTAGAGAAGCCAATACCTACCTGGGAGACCAGAATACAATTCTAGAATCCTAGGTTCAGCACAGCCCAGTCACTACTATTGCAGATGTTTGTTAAATGAACCAGCAAATGGAAGCTCCCTCTCTCTCTCTCTTTCTCTTTATGTCCCACCCCATTGTCACTCTGTCTTTCAAATAAATAAATACAATCCTCTTTTTAAAAAAAGAATGCAAATTTTCGAAGTCCTTTACAAACCAACAGAAAGAATCATGATTCTTTAGTAAAATCCTAACAATGTATGACTTAGCAAGCCCTCCAGGTGAATTTTACAGTGTTCTTATGTAACAAACCACCTGAGGATTACTGCTCTGGGTAAGGAGAAGATGACTAACAGTGTTCAAAAAAGCTCTAGTCTAACAGGAGATATAGAGATATCTTCCTACTTGAGTTACATGAGTAAGACAATCATAGTGATCATCATGATCAAAACTACAATAGAAATTTAGCAATCACCTAATTCCAGAGTTTGATATTCTGAGCATGACATACCATTCGCAAAATAGCTGGATTCTGAGACAAGTTTAAACGACACTACTCTGATCACAAAGAGCAACAGTCGTGTTGCTGAGACTCAATATCATCCTAAGTACATGCCCAGCAGAGCCCTTAAGCTGTTCCAGAACACGTCATTCTCCAGCTCTCAGGGAGCAAACAGCTGGGTTGTGTTATTAGTGAGCGATGTTCTCATAGGCTTTTTGGCTTTCTTTAGCCCAAGTCTTACAACAGTCTTGGACAAATTAGTGCCTGAAGCTATAGGAAGTCTTCAGTCATCTTGGAGAATTGCTGACTGAGTCAGGTCTCAAAGACATCAGGCCCACAAGAAACGGTCACCTTTGGCCTTCTAATTACAGTATTCTCACATATCTATGTAGTTTTAATGATGCTAGTTAAATGCTGAGAGTCATTCTGAAGGCCCAATTCAAGATCAGCAGCAAAAGCTTAAACAGAGGGTTGTCAATAAGCCTAGGAGCTTGATGGGTCCCAACCACCTAGAATATCAGTTGTGGAATGCCTGACTAGTGTGATGCTACTGCACATGAAAGGAATCCACGTAGACTTAGCACTGAATGAAGTTATTTTCCATTTGTGTGTGTGTGTTTGTGTGATTTGAAATTTGCATAGTGATCTAGCAGTGGTGTGTTCATCAAAACGACCCTCAGAGATGGTCTTCCAAAATTTCATTGTAAGAAAATTCCTAAAACCTTCATTCCTCCTGCACACACAAAAGGCAGCCTTCCAAAGGAGCTTTTCTAGGTTTCTTCTCAGGGTAGACATCTCCATGGGTAATTGCAACACTGGACTATTTTCAATACTGTCCAACAAATGTCGCCATCAGCAATTCCGTTCATGGAAGATTCCAGAAACAAAGGTGTTTTCAAAGTATTTATAGGGTAATAATCCTGAATGTCCAGTGTTCTTTATTCATGGTCAATGCGGGTGGGGGGGAGGGCAGCTTCTCTAATCATATAACAGAGAGCAAAAGAAAGAGAATATACACGAGGAATTATTTTTATATCTTGAAACACAAAACACTGGGGCCATCATGGTAGCCTAGTAACTAAGTCCTCACTGTATATCTGCCAGGATCCTATATGGGTGCCAGTTCTAATCCCGGCAGCCCCACTTCTCTTCCAGCTCCCTGCTTGTGTCCTGGGAATACAGTAGAGGATAGACCAAAGCCTTGGGACCCTGCACCAGCATGGGAGAACCAGAAGAAGCTCCTGGCTCCTGGCCCCTGCTCAGCTCCAATCACTGCAGCCACTTGAGGAGTGAACCATAAGATGGAAGATCTCCGTCTCTCCTTCTCTCTGTAAATATGACTTTCCAATAAAAATAAATAAATCTTAACAAAACTGCATGTTAAATTGTTATGGATAAAAGCATAAATACTTCTCTGGCTGGAAACAACTTCATGTTCACATTCACATCTCCTTTGAACAGCTCAAGAAAGGATCAGCAAGAGGTGGGCTGTTTGCCGTAGAGGCTTTCTCGAAGGGAATAGCACATGCTTACACTGTAAACCCAGAACAAGATTACAATTCCCAAGAGATTATGAGATGAAGTCCATCCTCCTTTAGGGAAAGAAAAATGCATTTTTAAAGCACAGTTTATTGTAAAAAGGAAAATAATTGAAAGTTAAGTGACTCAAGAGATAATAAAACCCCTGCCAATGATTAGCTCTGGGATTTTAGGCAAGAACTTCAGATTTCTGTTCATTAACAATGTCAGCGTATATAAAAATTAGAAGGTTTGACAATCCTAGATGGCTTATGAAAAAGTTTTAAGAGGTACATAGATACATTGATTGGATAAAAACCTGGCACTTATCAGAACATGTTTGCAAAAGTAGATATGAAAAGGAACTATGGAATTAATTTATTTCAGCAAACATTTACAGACAGGATTCCATATGCCAACTCAATGCCAAGCTCTTGAATTGCACGAGTGGACCATAGAAACCATACAGTCCACTCATCCATGGCTTTATAACTGCCAGATAAAACACTGCATTCCATGTCCATTAACATCTGATCTCTAACCTCGGTACTTCCCAAGCTTTAAAAAATGTGTCTACTAATTTCTTTGAAAAAAAGAGTTACAGGGATAGAGATGGGGAAGGAGTGTGGGGAAGTGAGAGAGAATATCTCGTATCCTTTGGTTAACTTTCTGAAAGGCTGAAAATCTAGGGGCTGAGCTTGGATCTGGGAGCTTCCTCTGGGGCTCCCACAACGGTTCATGACCGAAAGACATTTGCCATCTTCCTTTGTCTTCTCATGTGGTTTAGCAGGTACCTGGAACAGAAGTGAAGCAGCCAGGACATGAACTGTAGGGCAGCAGCTTAATCTACAATGTCACTACATCAACCCCCTTACTAAATTTTTAAGCTCAGAGCAAACATATTATTCTCATTCATCAAACAGCGTAACACTTTAGAGAGTCTATATTTCCAGAGAATGTATTACAAATTCCGTATCTATAATCTCCCTCAAGGTCTCTTTTACCAGCAATTGAACTTCAGGAAGATTTTAATTCATATACATGTTAAACATTCACAAGCTTTGGTCTTTAACACTAAATAATTTTACCTTCTAAAGCTTAAGAAATACATGATTGATTCTTGGCTTACATAAGCTTTGTCACCATGACTTTTGTCAGTGGAAAAAGTTCAGATTTTTTATAATCATTTATGATGACAATAAAATTGAAGCATTCTAGTTTCTTATTTCTCCACTTAAAGATGTTTGCATAATTTGAATTAGAGGATCAAGTTGGTATTACTAGCATTCTTATACTCCATTACAATCAGTCATTACACTTTGGATGACTATCAAGAACAACACAATTAAGGATGTTATCGGGTATCTTAGGCTAAAGAGTAAAGGGTGTCATTGGAGATAGTATTCAGAATGCTACTTCGGATGTCTGCATTCCATAGCAGAGTATCTGGTTGTGAGTCCTCACTCCAGCTTCCTGCTAATGGACTCCCTAGGGGCAGCCGGTGAGCAGCAGATGGCTCGGTGACTAAGTCCCTGCAACACACGTGGGAGACAAGAATTGAGTACCCAGCTTGTTTCTGCAACCAGTCCCAGTTCCTCCACTGAGGGCATTTGAGGAGTGAAGCAGTAGATGGGAAATCGAGCTCTCTCTGTCTCTCCCACTTCAAATAAAAACAATACATTTATAAAAGAGGGCCTGGTATTGTTGTCTAGTGGCTAAAGTACTCACCTTGCAAGTGCCAGGATCCCATATGGGTGCTAGTTCTAAACTCGGTGGCCCTGCCTCCCAGCCAGCTCCCTGCTTGTGGCCTGGGAAAGCAGTTGAGGATGGCCCAAAGCCTTGGGACTCTGCTCCCATGTAGGAGAACGAGAAGAAGCTCCTGGCTCCTGGCTTAAGATCAGCTCAGCTCTGGCCATTGTAGGCACTTGGGGAGTGAATCAGTAGATGGAAGATCTTCTCTGTCTCTCCTCCTCTCTGTATATCTGCCTTTCCAATAGAAATAATAAATAAATCTTCAAAAAACATGTTAAAAAAGGAAGTAACTTCTACTCCTAACCACTATGGAACCCCACAGAAACACAAACTACACCAATCAACCGTTTGGAAGACATTGAACATGAGTCAACAAAGGCCAATAGAAATGAGATGACACAGGAGTTTTTCAAATATCTTAGATAACATCCTTGGTGATGAGACACACTTTCTGGACCACTCCATAGCAAGAAGTACCCAGGAAGATCCCAGCAGATTCTTCACAAATTGCAAACACCTGATTCTGTGGAGGACAGTGTAGCTAAGATTGAAGGACAGAGTTCTAGGAGGAGAGAGACGTAAAAAGGCTGGTCCAAACATCTGTGGAGTTTCCTTTGTGTATATAATCTGTTCGTGTGCAAGGCTGAATAAAGACCTGTCTCGCAGAAGTAGACAGTCTTTTGTCGAGCTAGATTGACCACTCAGGGGAATCGGTGCATGTTCACAATGTCAAGCCTCAAGATTCATGGGGCACTGCATGGAGAACACAGAAAGATCTTCCTTCAATAACTGGCAATGATTAGCCACAGATTGAGCACTCTTGGGTGTCCCACCCAAGAGAAATGATAAACACGACTTAGGAGAATTAAGTAATTTCCAAGTAATGCAATGTATCCACAAACAAAACTGAAGAATCTGTAGCTGTGGAAGAATATTATTGTGTTCCTAACATGAAAGAATTCCCAAGGTCTGGTAGCCTATCAACAACTACAGGCAAGTAAAGAACAAGCACGTGGTGAACTCACTGCATGGAAATAAATTCCAAACCAACCCTGCAAAGTGCCAGCTAGCCAACTAGGAGACAGGGACCTAATTCAACATTCAGATGAGTTCATTAGAATTTTAAAAGTTAAGCATCATGGTTCTAGGAGAAACATCACCATCTGGTGGTATTTTCAGGAATTGCCAGTAAAGATGTTAGAACAGGTTTCTAAGTGGAGGATTTACACATACTTGTTTCAACTACCTGTAGAAATTATCAGTCAACTGTTACAGACTACTCACACTAGTTGTCATGAACCACTTTTTACAATCTATACGTGTTATTATGTATGAGTATTCAGAATGATAAAGGTGAGACTAAGGACTTTCTGAAACAGTTGCTTTGAAAATATCATTCATTATCTCATGAGAAGAGCATTTTGCCTTTTATAACATAAATAATATCATTAAATATCATCTAAATGGCACAGCTACCCTTGATCTCATGCCCATTTCATATTTGTGATTTTCATGTGAAGGGACTTATCTCAAGTTACCTGCTGTTTTGTATGTATCCTGGGTGCATTTGAACTCTGAAATAGTTCCTCTTTCTACTGAATCACTTCATAGCCACTGCCTTATCCTCACCCGTGGTATGTACTAAGCATTCAATAACCATATTGATCTTACAGCATTTACTGAGGTCAGTATACTGAATTCTGAGGCTTTAAATCATCATCTATAATTAGGATACAGGTCAGATATTCCCAAGCATATGTTGTGTATTGTATTGTAGACTTTACATAGGCCAGGTGTCAAGTTCATTGATCAACTGTAGTTTTCATTCTAAATATGTTAGATGATGTAGCGTAGCTGTTAGATGTAGTTCGGGGTTTGGACTTGGGGCACAAAGGATTGGACACCATCTGTGAAGCCTGCATTCTGTTCCACTAGTGATCCAGGGTGGTGGAGGATGGCCCAAGTGTTTAGCCCTTGCACTTCAAGTGGCCATGTAGGTCCTAGGCTAATAGACGAATGATCTCTCTCTTTTCTCTATCTTCTTTCTCTCAATCAGCAGTTCTGCCTTTCAAATAAACAAGATAGATCTTTTTTTAAAAAAAAAAGCCTAGCCCTTGGGGGCTGTTGGGAACAAACTTTGTCCTGCTTGTTACTTTCTCTCTACATTGACTTAGCCAAGCTGTCAATGGTGGCAGACTCTACTCCAGCTTTCTCTCTTTATTTTTGTTTTAGATGATGTTTACATAGTTGATCAAGGTGGGAAGGATCTAGGGTTAGGGATAAGTAGGTGTGATAATTATTTCCAAGCTTTCTATTTCTTCTTCCCATTTCTGGGGGGAAAGGGGAGATACCCAGCCTCCCAACCATCCCAATACCCGAGGATGGGGGAGGACCACTTATATCAGTCCAGATTCATAAAGGCACATGTGCCAAAGGCTGTGCCCAGATGGATGTGATAGTTTCAGAGCCTGATATATTTTTACACAGATGATTGATCTGCCTGGAGATAGAAGACTTAACGAACCAAATATGTAAAAATTTTGTCAAAACATGGAAACACCACCACAAGTTCAACAAGCGGAAAGTGGGTTTCACAAATCCAGGAGCTAGGACGATGGTGGAGATCATCAAATCTATGGGGCCCAATGGCCTTCCAGTGAGAACTGGAATTTTACAGAATTCACTGCTGTGATAGAAATAAAATTCAACTTGATGCTGATGAAGGAAAATACACCCTGGCTGTTCTCTGCTTCTCTGTAATGGCCTACTCTTTTGAAAAGAAAATCTAAGAATGGGGGTTGGCATGGGGTCTCAACAGTTTAATCCTCCAGCATCACATATGTGTGCTAGTTTTTGTCCTAGCTGCTCCACTTCCCATCCACCTCCCTGCTTATGGCCTGGGAAACAAGAGCAAGATAGCCCAAAAGCTTTGAGATTCTACATCCACCTGGGGGACACAGAGGAGGCTCCTGGCTCCTGGCTTCAGATCAGCCAAGTTCCAGCGTTTGCGACCATTTGAGGACTGAAGCAGGGGATGGAAGCTCTCTCTTGTGCTCTCTCTCTCACTAATGGAATTTCTTTCCCTCTCTCCTCCTCCCTCTCTCTTGCTCTCTCATTGATGGAAGTTCTCTCTCTTGTTAATGGAAGTGTGCTCTTTTTCTCTCCTTCTCTCTGTAGATCTGCCTTTCAAATAAAACTGAATACATCTATAAAAAAAGATCTGAGAATAAAATATTTGCAAATATTCTTATGTAGGATCTAGTTTAGATGCTGAAATGGCTCTTTAGTTCTCCATGTTTGCATGAATATCTTTTCACAGGCTTTCTGTTGATCTGAGATAATCCTCCTCCACCCTTTAACTGGTTACTTATTCTTTATCTAATCTTTTGGATTTGATAAAGTGCCCCATCACAGGTGTTTTTGGATAATGTACTACAGCTGATACAATACAATCAGAATTTGTGGTTATAAATTTACTTATACAAATACATGAAGCATGTCTTCCTTTCCCACTAGGTGGCATGCTCTGTGAGATCCGTAATCATAGCTAGTGGACTTTCAGAACCCAGCAGAAGTTGACACTTATCTGATACATAGTTATTGCGTGATATTTTCTACTTATGTCTTCACCCTTGTTTTTGAAACATGAGTAGACTCCAGGATGCACGAAGTAACCAAATGCAGCCTTGAATTTCCATGGTCAAACTCCGGACAGGGGACACGGGGAGGCACAAAACTGTTACTCCAATCAGCCTTGTAGCTTTGTTTTTGTTTGTTCTTGTTATTACAGAATGAAAAGTTCCAAATGTGTCTTAGCCCCATGGGCATTTCTAAGTAGATCTCAACTATAGAACTCAACCCATCCAACTAAAATTTAAACAGAACCTTGAGACCTAAATGGCTGAAGGTTCTCAAGAAAAGCAAAATCATGAGGTGTGAGTGTGTGTGTGTGTCTGTGTGTGTGCATGCGTGTGTGTGCTTGGGGTGGGTGGTAGGTAATAATGGAATGATAGATTGATGACTCAATAGAATTCCTTACTTACTATCAGAAATTACGAAGGCTGACAATTGACCAATTTACCACATCAGCAGTTGGCACACTGTAGAGTGGAGTAATTACTTAGTTCAGACACCTTCAAGCTCAAGACTTGTAAAGGACTAAAGATTTTGCAGAGTTTGAAAGCAGAGGAAAAGTCTGGAATCCCAAATGGAAGGTAGAATTCAGGAGGCATCCCCTCTGATTTGCATCCTTAGTCCTTGGGCAAGGTCATACTGCGAGTTAGGAAGAGATAGCATGTATTCCAGATCTTTCTTCCTTACTTCCATTGCACATCAACTCCCAACTGTCTCCTGATAGTCAGTTTCAACCAGCACAATAATTCTTTGTTTTTTTCTTTTTCTCCCTGAAATTTCGAAGTTCCTGGGCACCAGTCTTAACTTCCATGAATTCACTGCTGTGTCTCTCAGAGAGAGAGCATTCTTCCTTTGGAATTAACATGTTTAGGATATCTTCAGGGTGGTTAGGAAAATGATAACAGGAGGGAATTCCATGGACAAGAGCGCATAGCCTTGATCAGTAACAGCACTAACAGGGAATAACATGATGGATATTCTGTAAGTCCACAGATAGCAGTTTAGGTAGGGAAAGCAAATGTATACTTACCATAAGTGTGTATTCTAGAAGGAACACAGCTCCTTCCATTCAGAAAGGGTTCATAGTAATCAGCTTGTGGACCACTGATAGTACCCAGGGAATGTTTCCGTCCCAGGCTTTCATGCTGGTCCTGCTGCTGACAGGTTGGGTACTACATGGTGTTCATAATCAGATCAGCTTTGGTGAGTAAAAGTTCATGTGGCTGAGCCCAAGCATGACTCCAATCCTGCCATCATGCTCCACCGTGAGTCCTTTGGGCAATGATAACAGTGACTAGGAAGATCTAATAACCTCAGAATGACTCAGCATATCTTCTTGATTATTCAAATGAAAAAAACTCTCTGTGAGCATTCATGGAAAACACAAATATCACATATGTGCCCCTTTCAGAGTGAGCTGGGAATGTACCTCTCTTCTAGATCTTCTTATCATCAATCTTCAAATCACGCAGCTTCTCATTTCTGACAATCCAGCCAAATCCATCAACCACATCCCATGAATCAATCATTACATACCTGGCAACTTATCCTTCAAACACAGTGCTCAGCAAGGGAGACGTCTCAAATTTCTGCCCAATGAAAAGGACTTTTCTTTTCTACAATCACTTAGGAATATCTCTCTCAAGTAAGAGTAAGGCTCTATCTGCATATGCCTGAATGTGTTTCCAAGTCTAGAGCTTGAAGGTGTTTGAATTACAACTAAGCAATTAACACTTTGGTGTCTAGTGAGCCATTTGTAAACCAAGATTTAGTGCTAAGGTTTGAGTGTTTATGCCTCTTCCAAAATTTTCATTGAAATTTAAAACTCAGTGCAATAGGATTAACAGAGGACTTTAGGGTGATTGAGTTTAGAGTACTGTACCCTCTTAAGGGGACAAAAAGGACTAGGGTAGACTAGATGGCCTTTTCTTCCCTTCTGCCTTTCACCATGTGAAGACACAAAAGCATCTCCCCCTTCAGAGGTTGCTGGAACAAGACGTGACATTAGTAGCAGACATCAGGCTTTCAGAAGTTATTGAACCTGGCACTGAACATGTTTCCTGGACTTGCAGCCTTTAGAACTATGAGAAATATATTTATGTTCTTCCTAAATTACTCTGTCTCTAACATTTGCTTATAGCCATGTTGATGGACTGAGTTCCCCAGTTTTCTGTTCCTCTGCCTACTGACTAGGAAAGTGTCCCATGAGGCTGTAGCAACAGGCTTGGAGAGAGAGAGATGACAAACATTTGGACTGGAGACTAAAGGGCTAATAAATTAGGTCTAAGTTTCAGGGGGTTAAGCCTCAGCCTTCCACAGTGTTGGCGTCTCATTTGATCACTGGTTCAAATCCCAGCTGTTCCATTTCTGATCCAATTCCCTGCTACATCCCTAGATGATGGCCCAAGAACATCATCTCCCTAGTGGGAGACCTGGGGAGGGCATTAGGAGCCAGGCTTCCCCCTGGCCTAGCCTAGGCCACTGCACCATTTGAGGAGTGAATCTAGCTAATGGAATAGTTTCTAGCGAATCAAAGATTCTTTCCCTGCCCCTTTCTCATTCTGTCTCTCTCTAAAAAAAAAAAAAAAAAAGCTGAGTTCTAGTCCAAGCACTAGAATCTTTAAGTCCCAAAAGAACTGCTGTTTCAGATTTATTCTGAGCAAATCAATGTCCTACCTCCAAGGAAGTCAAACAGAAGGAGTTCTTACCTGTTCTCAGGAGCTAAGTCGTTTTGCTCTATTCAGGCCTTTTGCAACAAAATGCACTTGCTGTTTAATTCCATTTGGCATGGCTTTTTGAAGCACTCTCCTGTTCTTCAGGATGGCAGTCCTGAAGGGAATGGAAAGCATACCAGCTGCCTTTCCTAAAGCAAATCAAACGCAGGACAGAAAGGAAGGAAAAGATAACCTTATTTCCTACAAGGAAGTGAATGACACAATTCCCCAAGCCAAACCTGATGATTCTTTTTCTCCCACACTTCATATATGGCCATTCATTTAGTCCTTGTTTTCTATGACATGAAGATTTCTTAGTTTATTGTCTATCATTGTTTGGGCCTTAAGATGACAACTTCACCTCACTATTTTCTTCAGATTTATAATTGATATTGTTTCTACACCTCACTGTTAGTGATTGCCCAGTCATCTAGCACTGAACTTCAAATTTTAAATTCCAAAAGTTATCTGGTGCCATCCAAATTCACACTAGCCACATCATGTAGTTCTTTCCTTAAAGCCACACTAGACTTCTCTTTGATTTTTCTCATAGTATTCTTCATTCATGCCATGATGATTTTGTACACGTTTACCTGTTTTCTCAACAATCAGGTCTCTAGGTTTCCAAAACTTGTCCTGTCAACACTTACAGAGATCATTTACTCACAACCTCTGGAAGAATGTACATGACCCAGTACAGGCAATAAATAATTGCTTAATGAAAGAAGGAATATCATGGTTTTTTTTTTTCAGGAAGAGCCTAGTTAACACATATTCACTCTTGTTAATGCTGAACAGACTGTGAGTCATTCATTGGAAGAGAATTAAAAACTAAGGAATGTCTTCACACCTTCAGAGAAGACAGGATGATAGCATCCTGTGCTTATTTCAAGATGAATCTGACAAACGAATCTATGATTGAAGCCATGAAGTGCTTGGGTCTTGTTTTTCTGCTCCCACCTACAACTTGTTCCTTCCAGAGCACAGAAAGAATTACAGAACCAGTGAAACTATGTATGGAAACAAAGGACAGTCTAGAACATTTCAAAATGTAATCATGTGTCAGCAGGTAGATCTGCAAGTTCAAATGAAGACAGCAGCCTTGAGAGCCTTCCAAGCTTAAAGAAGAATAGCTTGAAAATGCAATGAAGATTTTGCTTTTCTCTCCTTCATTCAACATTGACATTTCACACGGACAGTCTTACAAAACTTGCTAACTCATAAATTATAAGTCAAACCATTATTTAGTAAGCCACTGATGTATGTTTTGGTAGATAGGCATGATTGACCCATAGAATAGAATATCTGTCAATTTTTAAAAGTCATATTTTTCAACAATGCAAGAAAATACTACTGTATGATCAATAAATGATGTCATCTTGCATTTCATGCCCCAGAATGAGACTTGGCGTTTATCCTCATGAGTCAACTCAGTGATGTGCGTTTGTTATCTCATGTACACAACCACCACCAAGCCTCTTGATGAACAACTGCACGTTCATTTTCTTATGGCATTTTTAGACTTTTTAACAATGTTATTCCAAAAATGTTCATTTGTGAGTTCCCTCTTTTTCTCTGATTTGGTCTCATCAACATCACAAGGAAAGAATCTATCTCTTCTGGTTAGAATGTGCTGGCATATGGAAGCACTGAACCAAACATCTGATTTCCAGAAGCCAATATAGACATTGCCTTTAGTTGCTGGCATAAGCAGAAGAAAACTCTGATACTAGAGCACTACCTGGATCATGGATTCCAATAAAAGAAGACATTTAGAAATAGAGCACCTTGTCAGAAAACAATAAGAAATTGACCATCATCAAGAGCAATGTGTGTCCCTAGAAGGAAAACCGTAGATGAGCAGGTTCCTTCACTGGAATTAGAAATCAAGGCAGTAGGTGCCCGTGGACAAGGACGAGAGTGAGATGCCATAAAGATGGTTTATGGGCAAGGGAACTATCCCTTTCCCCTGCAGCCATGAAGAGGATCACTCGGCTTGAAGTTCAAAGCCTACACATAACTATGTAAAACTCCTGTGAGAAATTCTGCTAGATTAAGAATCAAGGGCTTGGGCCCGGCGGCGTGGCCTAGCGGCTAAAGTCCTCGCCTTGAAAGCCCCGCGATCCCATATGGGCGCCGGTTCTAATCCCGGCAGCTCCACTTCCCATCCAGCTCCCTGCTTGTGGCCTGGGGAGGCAGTCGAGGACGGCCCAATGCATTGGGACACTGCACCTGCGTGGGAGACCCGGAAGAGGTTCCAGGTTCCCAGCTTCGGATCGGCGCGCATCGGTCCGTTGCGGCTCACTTGGGGAGTGAATCATCATCGGACGGAAGATCTTCCTCTCTGTCTCTCCTCCTCTGTGTGTATCTGGCTGTAATAAAATGAATAAATCTTTAAAAAAAAGAAGAATCAAGGGCTTATGATTAAATTTGTAGTATCAGGAGCAAAGGCAAGGAGTTACTTTCAACTTTCCTACAAGCATCATGAAATTACTGAGAATAGGCCTGTTTGAAAGCATCTCTGGTGTCATAACACAAAAACTTCCACATGGCATCCATTAGTCAATTTGTTCACCAAATGTAGCAGTTTTGCACCCACAGTGACTTATTCCTTCTATTTTATTCAAAGACAAATCTTATTTGTATTTGTTGACGGTTCATTTGGGTTCATACACATACAAAATCCTTGCAATATTCCACTGTGGTTTCTCTGCGTGTTTTTCTAGCTTGACAGTTTGAGAACTGAGTTGCTTTTCCTGTATATTCTTGATGTCTTTCTCAAAATTAATTGTCTGCAAATATCTAGTTTTTTTCTGGGGTTTTTAAATATTCATTTACATCATTCTGTAAGTCTGCTTCTACGCCTGCACCACGCTGTTTGGGTTCCTATAGGTTTGTAGTATAGTTTTACATATTCTGTGTCTCCAGCAGCTTTGCTTTGTTTTACCAAACAGAATTGCTTTGGATGTCTTTTGTGATTCCAAACAAATTTTAAGATCATTTTTAATTTCTTTTTGTGAGGGATATCTTGGTATTTGATAGAAATTGCATTGGATGTGTATAAGAAATTTGGACATCTTTAATATGCTATTTCTTCCAGCCCCTGCACATGAACTTGTCTTCCATGTCTGTGTATTCTCTTCCAATTTATTTCATCAGTATTTTATTGCTTTTGATGCAAAGTTTAATATCCTTGATTAAATGTATTGCTTAGTATTTTTGTAGCTACTATAAATAAAATTTTTTCATGGTTTCTTTTTCAGCTCTGATTAATGCTTTTGCACAGAGAAGAAAGCACATCATGTATTAAGCAATAATCTACATATAGAAGAGAAGAAAATATTTAAGATTCTTCTAAAAACAGATTAATATTCACATTACATAAAGAATGTAAGTAAGTTGACAACATTAGGCAAACAATCTGGTTTCCAAAATAAACAAATGATCTAAGCAAACATTTCTCAAGAGAGAATGTTATTGGCCAGTAACTATGTCAGCACATGCACAATATCACTAATCGTCGAGTAAGTGCAAATAACAAACTCACTGGACTGCCAGGTCACCCTAGCCGTAATGACATGAGAATTAAGCCAACACATGACAATGAGGATGTGCAGAAGGGGGGCCATCATACATAGCTGGAAGCAACATGAATTAGCATAACTACTATGGAAAACAGAATGAAATTTCCTCAAAAACCATGAAGGGTGGGGATGTAGCTTGGTGGTTGAAATACAGGTGGGAATCCTGCATCCTGCATCCTGCATCCGAGGGCCTGGGTTCAAGTTTTCACTGTGCTCCTGATTCCAGATTCACGCAAATATAGCTCCTGAGAGGCAACAAATGGTGGCTCAAGTGATAGGGTCTCTGCTAAACACAGGAGTCAGGGACTGAGCTCTTGACTGTCAGTTTTGGCCTGCTCCAGCCCTGACTATAGAATGCTCCCAGTCATCGGTACTCTGGTTTTCCATTCTTATCTTTTATCTTCTTGCTTCTCAAATACATAAAACATTTTTAAAAACTAGAAATAGAACTATCACACAATCCAGCGCTTTCAACTACTAGGGAATATATTCCAAGGAAAGTACACCATTATGCCAAATGGACATCTATATGCCCATGGTTATTTTATCAAAGATGACATATGGGTTCAAACTAGCCATCCATCAATAGATGAATGAATAGTGAAAATGTGGTATGTGTAAACAATGGATAGTGGTTAGCTACAGCGAACAATCCTGTAATTTATAGCCAGATGGATAAAACTGGAAGACAGTGTGTGAAAGAGAAACAAGTCAGGTACAGAAAGACAAAGAGTATATCTCATCACATTTATATGGAAGATGATAATGCTTATCTCATAGTAGTACAGAATACAATCCTACTTATCAGCAGAAGGAACATACATAAGTTAACAGGTACAGGGTACAGTTGGATAGGAAAAATAATATCTTAAGTCCCTACTGCATAGTAGGGTAACAATGACTAACAGCTTTTAAGGATATACTTAGTAACAGCTAGTAAATAGATATTAATGAAATCATGCATGATTGAAATGATACGCATTAACAATTGCCCTTATTGCCAGTTCTTATCCCTGTGGCCCCCTTCCCATCCAGCACCCTGCTTGTGGCCTGGGAAAGCAGTCGAGTATGGGCCAAAGCCTTCGGACCCTGCACCCGCGTGGGAGACCTGGGAGAGCTCCTGGCTTCTGGCTTCGGATTGGCTCAGCTCCAGCCGTTGCAGCTGCTAGAGGAGTGAACCACAGGATGGAAGATTTTCCTCTCTGTCTCTCCTCCTCTGTATATCTGCCTTTCCAATAAAAATAAACAAATCTTTTTAAAAATTGCCCTTCTCTGATCATTACGTATATATGAAAAACTGTGCCTTAAAATATGTGTAATTATAGCGTGTCACCTAAAATAATTTGTGAAAGTTTGCATTTGCTTACTAAATTTTCAGGCTCAAAGAGATCTTTGAATGATAGTAATATATTACCTATAGCCCATAGACGAACAAATGAAGTTCTAACATCTCCCATTACACAAAAAGTGAATGCATATCTTATAGCACTGTCAGGAGTTTTGTCTCTGGAAGAAACATTGACATTTTCTAGTGGTTTGGAGTTTTTCATCCATTAGCATCACAGGACAATGGAATTCTTGATCAAAAACACAAAGTACTTCCTGAATACTCTGCTTTCTCGCTATTCTCTGAAGTTTCATTATTATTATATTACTTCACTAAATTTTGATGTCTACAATCTGTGTGCACTAAGCTTAGTGAGCAAATCTAACATATCGATACAGTATGCATTAATCCAATCAGCTTGGATCATATTATTTCCTAAATTTGCCAGCTATTCAAGTGGCCTCAATGAATAACATGCCAAGTGGAAGCTGATGGACTGATTATCAACAGAAATTGCGTTTGCAGTGGCAACTCTCCCCAGCCACACAACATCCACTTCTATTGCCACTCGCTGAGTGATTCCAGCTTCTGTGCTGCTTTATGCCAGGGACCCGTGCCCGTGCAGAAGTCCATATCCATTCACTTGTTAGTTTGACTCGTGAGGAACAACAGTGAGACGAAGAGACGCAGGGACTGTGTGCCCATTCGTGCTTCCTTTTCTCCATCACACGCCCTTGTTATTCTCCATTTCATGTATTCCTTCTCATTTAAGAATGCAGCTGTAGTCTCCAGTCATATACCAGTCAGGATGTTCTTCTGCTAAAGTGATGGGATATGCAACAATCATGAAAACTCTGCCTTACTTTTGCCTTTGTAGCATGCTGTGCCCTTGAACTTGAAAAGCCAGAACCATGGATATCAATTTTTGGAAGAAAACTACTCCCTGGAAAGATTTTAGAAGTGAGGATAGGTGACTGTAGTTTAGTGAGTTCTCTTTTCACAACAATATTCTAATTATTGTTTTTGTATAACAGAATTTATAGCATTATAAATGGTCAGGACAAGGATTCCTGGGAATCAACTCCATTTATTCCCTTATATTTTTGTGCAAAAAAATTCAGTAACCAAGTGGCTAAACACCTTTGTTCACACAGTATTTGCTTGAGAATCAGGCATCAGAAAAAAGAATATAGATAAAATCTGAACACAGTTCATATCTAGGGTCTAATTCATTATTATATTAATGCAAGTTTAATTATTGTGATAAATTATTATTATTACAAGGAATCAAATCTTTCTAGAATCCTTCAACTATTTTCCTTAGAAAAATTACTATAATTTCTTCTTCAAAATACCAGAGTTAGACAAATAAACAAAAAAAAAAATCTACTAATTCTCTGGGAACCAGAGAAAAAAGGAGAAAAAATACAATTATCCCTAAGCATATGAAGTTAAAATATTTTTAGCATCTATAAGGAAGTTCATTTTTTTTTGGACAAGAGGCTGTAGGATATAAATCTTTTTTAACTTTTTGAATGAAAATATGCTGAATTTTAACACTTTTACCTTATTTCTACTTCTGAGTTATCCAAAAGCAATGTGATTTTTATAAAATGGTCTCACAGTCCAAAATCATTAGACTGCCAATGCCTAATTCTAAACCTGATGTTCTGGAGAAACGTGTGGCCATAGCCATGCCAGAACGTCTCGTTTTATGTTTAAATGGTCACAGATTTAATAATGGGCTGCAAAAAAAGGCCTGTGTTTAACTACATCCTTTTCTTTTTAAGCACTCACCCAGCCACGCACAAACACAGGGGTATGGCATACGCTTTAAATCCATAAGCCTCATGGAAAAGGCCTACTCTGGGTCCTGTGCACATTAACAAATTATATCCCATTAGGTCAATGTAGAAATTAATTGTGGGATTCTTTTCAAATCCACATTGTTTCCTGGCTCTGATGCAGGCCGCTCAATTAGACACCTCTCCAGGCCTTTGTGCTGGACTAAACGCAGTTAATTGTTCCATTTCTGCAGAGTGATTCATCTCCCAGATGTCTCAGGCCTTTCAGCAGCTCTGTCTACCAATATCTGGACATATGAAAATAGAGTCATTTGGGACCCAGGCAGAGGGAGAAGATTGGGAGGCAAATAGAGCAGGGTATTCTTTGCCCCTGTCCTTTGGTATGATTAATCTTCAGAGAGAAAGAACTCCTGAATCATTCTCTTGACAGGACAGCCCCCTTGCCCTATCTGGCTCCCCATGTGAGGAGCGACCGATGAATGCGTCCTTTTTTCCCTTCCTCCAGGTGCAGCCCTATTCGCACTTGCGCCCGACAACACATAATAGAACAGTTTCTGCTTGTCTGTTGCCTGAACTCTTGGTTCTTTTCTATCCCAATATTTCTCATTTGTTCACATCCCAGTGACAGGGTCAGTCAAACTGAAAATACATGAAAACCTAATGACATTCACTTATTCCCTTCCCAAACCATAATCAGTAGGTCTACATTCTTACTGGAAATAGGATTTTAAAATAAATCTGTGGAGAAAGATACACCTCTGAGCGGCTGAGGTAGCTTCAGCTTTTGCTGAGATTACAAATGTTGGCTTTCACTTTGCAGTTTTATTACAATTCTGTCCTTTAGTCATATCAGTAGGATCTTTCACCCATTGCAATAGTTGACTATATAATAATGAATGGTCCAAAACAGAGGTGCCTAAACCTGCTTCTGTTTGGGTTCAATCATAGTTAAAAGGGCCAATTACTTTTAATTATCAATTTTGCTTTCAAAACTGAATGCAGTTTAGCTGGAATCTTATGTTTAAAGTGAAATGAACTTAACTTCTCATGACTTTATATCTGAAGCTGGCCTGGTCTTCACCAAAAATCATTAACATGACATTGGTCTTAGTTTGAATTCTCTAAAAAAAAAACCAGCTATGGAGACATGTGTGATCAGATACAGTTCTTAGAGAATTAATCGAGGAATGATTCAAGGCTGTAAGGGTAATACTAGAAAGTTACCATTGCAGTCAAGTGGAACTCAAGCCAGTGGGGAACAATCAACTCAAGGAGATCTCATCTGTAGTACATCAGGTCAGGGATATTCATATGCTGGCACCGCTCAGGCCATGGTCAAGAGCAACTCCCATGATGCTTAATTAAACCTTCACACCAAACTGTATTCAGACATGTAAGTAGTGATGTGATAGGACGACGGGACATCAATGAGCCATCATCTCAGTGTCTAAAACACCAGCGAGAACGATCACTACTGGAGCATCTACGGAAACCCCCGATTTTGGAATGCCCTGCATCCTTAACACATCATTGAAATACACTGGTGTTTTTCACTGCCTACTTAATCAGACCTAGTTAGCCTGAAATCATAGCTCCATTAGGATTTGTTTATATTTTTTTTATAATTTGGACATTTTAGCATAAAGAACATTTTCTTAACTATATAAGATACCTATGATATATACATCAAAATCTGGAAATTAATACTGATGCATTTATAACATCCCATCCTGAGATTTTGTTTGTGTTTGAGCAATTGCCTTTCCAAAAATCATTACAGTTTCAGGAGTCATTTCAGAAATGAAATGTTGTATTGTAACCATTGTAACTCCTCTGTCTTCTTCACTCTGTCCAAATTCCTCTATCATTTCTTATGTTTTTAACACAAATTTTTATTCTTTAAGAAACGATGACTTTTTCATCATTACGTTTATGACATGCATTACTGGAAGAAGTACCACTGAGCTAGTGTTGCGCTTTATTCACTATCTCATACTCACGACACATGATTCTGATTTGTCTCATTACTCCTAACATTAGCTTTGATCATTTGGCAAAAACACGACATGCCAGTCTTTTTCATTGCTTATGACCTTTGTCACTAAAAATATTTTGATGGTAGATACAATGGAACAGTGCAAGCGTCTCACTACTCATCCCTGTTTCCTTTATTAGTTGAATAGCAACATACATTAAAATATTCCCATGGATTTCTATTTGATTCAATAGCTCATAATATTTACTATCCTATATAATTTTATGTTTAGATTGTCAGCTTGCGTCTCTAGCCTTTAGACATGCATCCATTGGTTTTTGAGTACCTCCTAAAACACACTTAAAATTGAATAGCTAAAACAATTTTAAAATAATTGATGAAGCCCCCAAAATGATAATCCATTATGAAAAAATTAAAACAATGATTCACAACTATCTCAATGAGCACAAAGATGAAAACAATTGAGAAGAAAAACTCTAATCTATGACGTGAGTGCTTTGCGACATAAGCAGTCTACATATGCGGTGCCATCACCTGATCTGAAAATTCCCACTTTGGATGCTTTGAAGCAATGGATAAAATCTAATACTTCTGGACTTATTTGGTTGTAGGCTTGTTTTGACTGTTTTGAATAAAAGATCCAGTAGATTATAGTAATAGTTATTTTGGACATTGAGAGAATTTGTTTTCATAAAAGCAAACAATATTGGAATAATAAGGAAGCAACCGATCAATCTGTCAAATTAGCAGCTGTGTTGTCAAAATAACCTTGCAGGAAGAAGTACCTCCTAGGTTTATACTTATAGATTAAGGGACTCCGAAACCCATTCCTATCTATCATTTATTTTCTTTGAGATTTCAAGATTGTCAAAAAGAAGTGAATACACTTTTGTTATCATTCAGCAAAAAGAATAACACATTTTGATGAACGCAATTGCATCAGCCTTGAAAGCAAACAAGACTTAAGAAAGCTAAAACTCCTGCCTGCCAATTCCAGCACTGAGTCTGAATATCTACCATTTCATCCTATGATGGAAGCAATTGGCTGAGCATTGGTAATATAGGGAAAGTAAAGAAAGTAATTTTTTGATCCTTAGGAGTTACTGAATCCATAGTGATCCTGCTACTTGTAACTGGTGGACGGAAAGGTGGACTAAATATAGGATTATGTTTATCAAATCTTCCTCATCCTTCAGGGAAGGAATGATAATGGCGAATTGTGAACGAGACAGAATTACTTCTTTTCCAACATAATCATTATAATAGGGTCAGAAGGCATTGTCAGTGAATCACATTTAAATATTTACATTTAATAAGAGAGAGAAGTTCTATAAATACAGAAAATGTGGGTTTTTATGTAAATGTTAAAGGCATAGGCAAACAATTACACATGCATGGATTTCCTTAATGAAAATTTGAATATAAAGAGTTTTATGCATAATTTTTAGTTCTTTTTTTTCCCTCGCTGAATGCCCTTTCATACAGAGTTGGAACGTTGTATCAGGTTATTACACAAAAACCCAATTCTAACCAGGTGCTTAAGGTCATGAGTTCAGTTAATTCATTGGACATATTTCCTTCAGGCTTAGTCAACTAAACCCAGTGCAGAGAAGAACTTAATAAAAGAAAGGAAATCCTACCAGGACCTGCTCCAGGGAGTTTCAGCGTTTTAAACCTCTTGCTTGGCCTCCTTATGCCTTCAGGTTAACCATATGTAAACAATTGCTACTTTTCACACCAGAAGCAGGTTACCTTTCAGAGGTAGACTGATTCCATGGCCATAAAATTTATAAGTCCATCAGCTAAGTTTATGAAGTGATCAGGCACCCTTTGGAAATGAAAGGTGCTATGTGGTCACAAGGGCTGTACGGTGGGAAGGGAAGGAAACATAGCCAAGGTGTTCATGTCTCATTAGTACAAGACATTGCTTCTGCAATGAGCATGTTTGCATTCTGAGAGAATTAAGTCTTAGCCATGCACAAAATGCCCAGGAGCTAGTAAAGCTCCGAGGTACTGCATGTTCAGCTTCTGGTTGCTGGGATGCATGAGAAAGACAAAACACAGATGAGATGCAGTACAAATACATCACATTTGGCTGCGAAGGGTCTTGGTCCTTCTGTAAATGTCAACAAAATTTTAGGGGATGGTTTTCCTTGAGGTCAGCGTCATCACTGTTGAGACTTAGAGAAAGGTTGGATTCCAATTTCCTCAGTTTTCAATGTTTTCTTCTGTACGATCACTAACTTCAGGTCATCATTTTTGCCTCTGCTCCAGAATGTGGTGGTACTTTCCTTTCTTAGTCATGCATCTTACCTAAATCTTACCTAAATCTCTGTAAAAGAGAATCTGACACTATTCTTTTGGGGAGAGTACAGTTAGTGTGCTGTGAATAAATATCCGGGAATTAGTGGATTAACCTCAACAATCTTTACAATGTGATGGATTCAATGCATGTCTCCAGGATTCATGTTTTAACCTAAAGCCCAGCGTGAAGGTGTTTGGATGGAGCCTCTGCAAGGTAACTGGTTCTTCAGAGTGGAGCCTACACAAAGGGGATCAATGCCCTTATAAAAGAGGCCAAAGAGACTTCTCTATTTCTTCCAAGTGTGAAAATACAGTGAGAGGTAATTGTCTATCAGCCAGGAAAGAAACAGGCCATTGCCAGATGTCAAATTGGTTGGCACCCCACTAAGCTTTCCAGTCTCCTGAACTATGAAAAATGGATTGATCCATCACTCTATCTTTCTAAGATGTACTTATTTGTTTGTTTTAATTATTATTTATTATTTTTAATTCATTAATTACATTGTATTATGTGACACAGTTTCATAGGTACTTGGGTTCTCCCCACCCCTCCCCAAACCCTCCCACCATGGTGGATTCCTCCACCTTGTTGCATAACCACAGCTCAAGTTCAGTTGAGATTCCCCCATTGCAAGCGTATACCAAACAGAGTCCAGCATCTTACTGTCCAGTCAAGTCCAGCGGCTTCTTAGGTATACCCTTTCTGGTCTGAAGACAGAGACAGCAGAGTACCATCCCAGTCAATTGAAAGCTCCAACATACCATCAGCAAAAATTTACATCATTATGGAATTAATTGACATAGTAATGAGTAACCAATATGTTAAAAGTAAATGCGAGTTCCTAGCCACCTTCTGTGACCACCTCACTTACATTTCAATTTTAGTTTATACACAACATATAACATTCATAACATAACATGTTATACATAACATCATATCATCTTAAATTAAGGCAAACATGTGGTATTTAACCTTTTGGGGTTGGCTCATTTCCCTTAGCATTATGGTTTCCAGTTTGGCCCATTTGGCCACAAAGAACTGCATTTTGTTTTTTTTAATAGCTGAGTAGTATTCCATGGAGTAGATGAACCATAGCTTTCTTATCCAATCCTCTGTTGATGGGCATTTTGGTTGCTTCCATGTTTTTGCAATTACTGATTGTTGGCGAGGTTGCGGGGAAAAGGGAACCCTACTTCACTGCTGGTGGGGCTGCAGGCTGGTACAGCCTCTATGGCAATCAGTATGGAGAATATTCAAACAACTCAAAATCAACATACCGTATGATCCAGCAATAGCACTCCTAGGAATATATCCAGAACAATTGTTTTATGAGAAACCAACATGCACTCCTATGTTCATAGCAGCACAATCAGTAATTACTTATTTGTTTTAAAAGCAGAGACAGAGAGACAGGGAGAAAGAGATTTTTTTTATCTGCTGGTACACTTCCCAAATGGTTGCAATGGCTGGGACTGGGCCAGGTCAAGCCACAGAGCCAAAAATTCCATCCAAATCTGCTACGTGGACTACTACATTCACCTGCTTTCCCAGACTTGCTATCAGGGAGCTGGATCAGAGTCAGAGGATTCAAATCATCACTCCAGTAAAGGATGCCGAAGTTGTAGCTGCTGGCTAAACATGCTGTGCCACAATGCTAGCCTTGTACCCCTTAACAGTATTTATGTATGTAAAAGAGAGATAGACAGAAAGCAGGGGATGGGAGTTGAAGGGGGAAAGGGAGAAGGAGAGAGAGAGAGAGAGAGAGAGAGAGAGAGAGATTGAGAGAGAGAGAGAGATTGTATTGAGAAAATTAGTATGTTCTGTAAATTCTCAACCTTGACTGAGGTTAAGCTACGACCACTCATCCCAGACCCTAGTAGAGCTCCCCTACCCATATGGGGTCAGTAGTTGATCATCTCTTACTTTCATATTTCGTGATTCTTTTTATCTTATGTGAAGAGACAACTTTTAGTTTTCACAATTCAATTAAAGTATAGTCATTTCCAGAGAAAAGCTTGTTATTCCTACCCAATCAAAGAAAAAGATAAAAACTAAAGAAACAATTCCAACTAGAACTTTTATCCTTTTTTTCTTCCTTACAGAAAACAAAATGAAGCACACTCTTCTATTTCATGAATATTTCATGCATTTCTATCTGTATATAAATTAGAATGAATATTATTCCAACTTTGTCACTTACTGCATGTGTGTTGAACTGGCAATGCCTCAGTTGTCTCACTTGTGAAATGAAAATAATAAAATTACCTCCCCAAAGAATATGATAAGAATTAGAAGTCATTGTTTTTGAAAACGCATTGAGGAACACATGAACTAGAGCTAACCACTGATGCGTCAGTGTGCATATGAGATAAAAAGCATGAGACGCCACTGTGCGTTATAACTCAAGACTAAAGAGGCAGCCAAGACATTATCCCAAGTTTAGGTGGATTCAGTTCCATTTACGCAAATAATTTGCACAGATTCTCGCACCCTTTGTCTATTCTTACCTTGCCATTAATGAAGGCAACATTGCTAGGATGTAGTCATGGTAATGATGAAAGCTCCAGAGCCCTGTATCGTGCCTTCTCCCACTCAAAGCACATGTTTCACCTGCTTTTTGTAGGGAGGTGTATCTGAGGTTCATTTCAACACATCTGCCTTTGAAAAAGAGAACTGGTGGGCACAGCAAAGGCAAAGAAGGTACACCCACACTCAGAAACAGTAACATTCTTTCTGATACTTTGTGATTGAATCTGACCTGGAAGAAAGGCAGGTAGAACTGTGCAGGTTGAGGCAAGTTTCGAGGACCACTGAGCACACAGGATGATGTAAGTATAGGTGGGGTTCATCCCGCACACCAGCCCCACAATGGATCTGCTCCAGCTCTTGGCTTTACAAACATTTCCGTCTATATTTCAGCGTATGTCTGTAGATCTCGCTAAAGGATTTCAACTGGCAGTTTTTAATACTATCATCATTTTTAAAGATTTCACTTTATTTTTGTTGCAAAGTCAGATACACAAAGGAGGAGAGACAAAGAGGAAGATCTTCCATCTCATGATTCACTCCCCGTGTGACCGCAATGGCCAGTGCTGTGCCAATCTGAAGCCAGGAACCAGGAACCTTCCGTAGGTCTCCCATGGGGGTGCAAGGTCTCAAGACTTTGGGCTGTCCTTGACTGTAAGATTTATTTATTTTAATTGCAAAGTCAGGAGCCAGGAACTCTTTCAGGTCACCCATGCGGATACAGGGTCCCAAGGCTTTGGGCCATCCTTGACTACTTTCGCAGCCCACAAGCAGGGAGCTGGATGTGAAGTGGGGCTGCCGGGATTAGAACCGGCGCCCATATGGGATCCTGGCATGCTCAAGGCAAGGACTTCAGCCACTAGGCCACTGCGTTCAATATTATTATCATTTTAAACTTACTGTGTACGTATTTTTCATATGCAATGTGGTACAGTGTAAGGATTGGAACCTTTATAATTGCGCTAGCCTGGGATTGTGTTGAAGGAGGTGGGTGATGTGGAACTCAAGGGTTATCCAGGCCCTGGCATACACAGTTTGAGAGCCCAGCCACTGCTGCCTGTGATTTGGAAATAACAGACGTTCTGTTTAAAAAATCATTTATGAAATAAATTGTTAATATAAGATAAAAAATTTAGTGGAAAACATCCAGGAATTGGATTGAAAATTTGTTTTGAATCTTAAAATTGTCATTTATGAGCCCAGCTTGAGACTGTAAGGAAGAAATTTCCCCCTGTAATATTTTAATGGCACTGAACTCATGAAGTTTGAGAAATTAAAGAGATCACAAGGACATGTGAGATCTCCAAATATAAATGAAGTGCCCAGGAACTATCAGCATGTCTTTATCCAATTTTTGTATGTTTTAATTGCAGTCTAGTAGTCCATTAAGTTAGTGTTTCATGATTTTCTTAACCATGGTGGGATGCTTGCAATGTTTTGTTAAAGCAAGTTTCATTCTTGGAGAAGATATTGCTTTACTGAAAATTTTCCTGCGAAGTAAATTCTAAATAGTGAGTTATGGATACAAGAATATAAACATCTATTTATCAGGATATTTTGCCAGATTTAATTTTATTCTAATACGATTAGAATGATTTATACTGGCATTAGCAACATATCATTGTACCAAATTTTAAAAGCCTTGACAGTTTGGGGTTTTTTAAAAATTCAATTTTGGTAAATGCAATAAGTGTAAAATAATATTAGAGAGTTATTTAATATGTAATGCTTTTATTACTGGAGAGATACACATTTTTCATTATTTTTGAGAATGACTTTAAAATTTCCATAAAAGTGAGGAAATTACTAAATCAATCTAGCCTCATTGCCTGGCATGTTTCATTTCAAAATTAAGAGTATTTCAGAATTCTCAAGCTTCCTCTGTTTCTCTATATTCTTCTTCCTCTTCCTCCTTCACATTATCACATAAATGTTATTATAGAGAGATAAAACTATAAAATATATTATAAAGTAGAATCATCTTATGTACTACATATAGCTGTAAGTATAGTTTTTTTTAAAGACTGAAAACAAAATTAAATGAAACTGAATAATTTCTTGTATTCTCTGTAACTTAGGAATAACTAATTTCATTTTTATTAATTTCAAGGCAAACTTCAAAATCAATTAAAAAACATTATAAAAATTCTTACTACTTTGAATCTACATATCTTAGCACTGATTTAAATATTAAACTTCAACCTTTCCAAAGATTCATACACCTATGTCAGCCTCCAGATGTTAATATTTCACTTTTTTTTCTTTGACTCTGTTTTTTTTTTTTTTAGTGGAAAACACAATGATAGTTTAAGTCAAGCACTTGTATCATTTTTTTGCCTCTTTCCTCCCCTACGTAGAGAAAACTTTATTTAGAACGTTTGCTGTTTTCATGTACATATTTGTAATTTGTAATTATACTAACCAATAAGATCCATAAATAATAAAAATCTCACTGCTATCATGTAGCTCATTTTAAATCTATCTTTCCTCACTGCCTTGATTGTTGAGATAATGCTAGATAGTGAGTTCTAAGTGTTTTAGGAAGGTGGGGAGACACAGGGTGGACAGAGGTCTGACTGCTGAAGGAGAACCACGGCTGGACAGCTCCAGGCCACCCCAGCAGCAGCCACATAGCTGACGGCCACTCCAGGAGTGGGGTACCGCCTCAGGGCAGCTGTGGCTGGCCCTCTGTAGCATTTTAATGATCCGGGTGATTAGGAATGGTTATCCTGCTAAGGTTTTGCTTTGCACTTACCTAACAACAAGTTATGTTGAGCAGCTTTTCTCACGCTGTTTATTTTTATATTGTCTCCACGTAACTGCCTATTTAAATCCTTCGCTTTCCACTGGTGCTGCTTGTCTTAGTATTGAGTCATCCGCTTTATTTGTATATTCTAGATTATCGCACCTTACAGAACATATGATTTGAAAATTTTTTCTACCATTCTACAGATTACTCTGCTTTGTTGAAAATACTTGATAATCAAATATTTTTAGCTTACATGAAGTGTAATTTATCTGTTGATTTTTAGTTGCTTTGGGTTTGAAGATTGCATAAGAAAATTATGTCTGATCCAAAGTTATGCATATAGACAATGGTGTTTTATTCTGAGAGCTGCATATTATTAACTCCTACATCTTTTACCCTATCTGCATATACTGTGTTAGGGTTCCAAATTCATTCTTTTATATATAAATATCCAGATACCTGGTAGATTACCAATGTTCAATCATTTTTTCCCTTGCAAACTGTAGGACAGAAAGTACACACTTGAAAAACAGACCATGGGAGACCTCTTGAAATTTCAGGTGGATCCCTCATTATTTCCAGGTTAAATCCTAGGAAAAGAAACCAGTAACAATTCTGCAAACCCGTATCAAACTCTCGTGTAAACACTCCAACCCAAGCGTCCGTCCAGTGCACTCAGCTGCAGGAGCTGAAATGTAGGCATTCTATCCTTCTGCCAGCCAACACCGACCGATGCTCACGTCGGACAATTAATTTACTATTCTTACCTTAAGTGCTACCTTTGCTTCTCGTACAGACGCCCCCCTCCTTCCTGCCAACTATACTATTGTAAAGTACCTTCTATGTACTTCATTACATTTCCACAAATGTCATGTCTAATGCGTGTGCATGCCACAATATATAAGCACACCCCCTCTCTTTCTGTCATGCCAAGTTCAGTATAAGTTAGTTTTCTGAAGCTCTCAGCAAATTTTCACTTAATATACTTTCCACCTAAAACCTGCCTGAAATGAACGAACATAAAAGGTCATTCTCACCCGGGAGATGGTTGAGCAAAGATGCCATTTTGGAAGGAACTTCTGGTTTCAATCGATTCTTGCGACAACTATGCTTCACACTACCTGCCCTGCTTAGCCCTCAAACACAGAGCCCTCCATTTCAAACTAAGGTTTTCCTCAGCAATTTACTCACACCTTCCTACTCATCAGACAGTCTCAGCTGAACTAACATTTTACAAGACTGTTCTCAATTCTCAATTCTTATGAAACAGAACGGGATTTTTTTCACACCTCTCATTTTTACCTTAACACCTCACTGACTTCTAGAGCATGTCAGTGCAGTATGCAACCAAAAATAAAGTCCAGAGTCGGTGACATGAGATCAATTCTGGTCTTCGTCACTGTTTTTTCTAATGTTCCATCTATTATAAACCATGAATGTTAAATAATCAAACTTTTCTTTTTTTTTTTTTTTTGCCTATCTTGTTTTGGCATAATGTCTTAATTTTTTTAGAAATTTAAAAAAAAATGAAAGCCATGTGTTTTGAGAGGGTTCCATTGCAGCATGATTACTGCAATGAAGACATTTTATTGTGTTAATTTTCATTAAATAAAACCCTGTTGAAAGCAAGTAGTTTTCCAAGACCCATATGATTTATGACATGCTAATGTTTGGAAGGAGACACTCTGTTTCAATTTAAGGAGTAAGTGAAGCCTTTCAGAACGAGGCAGAAATACTATAACCTACGACAGCTTTAATTTTAGACCTAGCACACTGGTGTGAGACCTGGGACCCTAACAACACAATTGTCAGCTTCTGCACAAATTTAATCTTCATCACCTCCATGCTGTGTTTAACATCAGGTGCTTGCACTTGCCAGAAACTCCAGGGACGTGCTTCCAGAAGGCGAGCCCTACATAAGCGTTCAACATTGAATTTGCTGTAACCCAAAGACACTCTACTTGCTATAGCCAGCCACATGAGATGCACTGGGGTCCTACGGGGAATGTGACGGCACCTGTAGAAAATGGGTTAATATTTCACAAACAAGGGAATCTCAACATGTACACAGGAAAAAAAAAACGAATTTTAAAATAAGTTATTTCGGCTCAAACGTTTTGGAATCTAGGTATAGTTGGATCATAACCCACATTTTGTTAAATTTTTGTAGTCCTTTGCATGCATGGGCTTCACATTTGGTTTGTTCCAACATAGACATTTTGGTCATTTCTTTTTCCATGAACTTCTTTTTCCATGAACTTCTTGTGATGTCCTCCTGCTTGTCCCCTATATGTTCTTTAACACTCTGGTTTACCTGTATCACTTACAGATTTTCATTTTAGTATTGCTTATACTTATCTTTTCTTCATTATCTTCTTAATTAGCTTCTTTACTATCCTTTTTTGTGAACTAATGCCTTAAGTATTTTGTGTAATTTTTGAGTGTCATTGTTTTTATTTATGATATATAGAGACTATTTTGGTACGATCAATATGAACTCATTGCATTTTGCAGGCATATTAACCATTCTTAATGCATTACATGGTTTAACAAAGAGTAAAACTCATAGGATTTTGTCCTGGTATCAGCGAAACATAAAATGCTTGCATCTCTAAGTAAAACATCAAAGAAATGTATGAGTATCATTGTTTCCTTGATTTTTTAAATTTAGTTTTATTCATTTTTTTTAAAAAAGGAATTTATTAGGATTCCCAGAGTCACACTAAAGGCATTATAATGATTGCAACACAATTAGCTATTAGTCTTATTTTGTTCCTATTTTTCTATGGTTTTTATTATATGATATTTCTAGCTGTAGAAGTCTTAGGTTCAATAACATGTTTACAATGGCTTTTGGTTACTTGTGTAAGTATTTTCTCTTTAATTAAAGAAATATAAAGAAAAAAGGAGAGATATACAGATAGATGATGGTTATATAGACGCACAGAGAGACAACAGTGTCCCTCCCTCTGTTGGTTAGCTCCCCAGATGGCTGCAATCACCATGCCAAGCCAACCCAAAGCTAGGAGACAGGAGTTTAATCCTGGTCTTCCACATGTGACCCAAACCCAAACACTTCGGGCACATTCTGCTGTTTTTTTCCCAGGCCATTAGCAGGAAGCTGGGTCAGAAGTGGAACAGTCAGGATATGAACTAGTAATCATAGGGGAATATTGGCTTCTCAGGAAGCAGCTTTTCCCACAGCGCCACACTGCCAGCCCTATTTTTGATTCAATTATTTTGTTAGAAAGTGATTGTTTTACTCAATAGGATAAAAAATATCAGTAGTGTTTCCTTCTGCTTTTTGTTTCTTTTAAAAAAATCTTTGGTGCTAAAATCATAATATATCATGGTAAACTGCCTTTCAGGACATGCATATCACATTTTAGAATCCTTGATTCATGTCTCAACTACTTTGCTTTCAAGGGACATTTTATTAATGTCCCTGGGAGGCAACAGGTCATTACCCAAGTAGCTGGGTTTCTGCCATTTACATGGGAACCTGGCTTGAATTTCCTGCTCCTAGCTTTGCCCTGGCCCAATCCTGGCTATTGTGGGAATTTGGGAGCAAATTAGAGGAGAAATGATGCCTCTCTCTCTGTCATCCTGTCTTTCAAGTGAATACATATATTTTTAAATGATTTTGTATTTGTGTTTTTTGTATTTCATATCTAACTTGCTTTATTAAAATTAATATGGTAAAGATCTATTTTGTTTTTTATAATAAATGTTTTATATATTTTTGATTTGTTGTAACTTTACAAAAGGCAGAAAGTGACAGAGGTTAACAGAAATCTTCCATCCTCTGGTGAGCTGCCCTCATCAGCCAGGACTGGGCCAGAGTGACACCAAGAACCAGAAATTCAATCCAGCTCTCATGCTGTTGTGGGGTAGGCAGCTAGTTCAGGGTCACCAACTTGGAAACCATTCTCCCTCCACCACTGAGGTGTTCCCTTCTGCCCACCTGTGATGCTCACCTGCCACCACCTGGAACCTGAGAAGGGGCAGTATTGCATTGTTTTGTAACCACTGCCCTCATAAGCCCCCTTAAAGCTCATGATAGGCAGAGGCTTGGTCTCTTGGTCCTGTGCTTCCATCGCTCTGGCACTCCAACTCTTGGCCTCCCCAGTACCTCTTTGCTCTCTGGCTTCCATGGAGAGAGACTCTGAGGACAAGTATTCTCTGAATATGGCCCCCGTGTGTCTGTATTCCTCACCCGTTGTTCACTGCTTGGGCAGGATAATGAAGACAGTAATGCTAAGATGCTTTGTATTGCTAATTTGTGTATTTTCAAGAGTTCCGGGAGAGGTGAGGCCTAGCAATAATGGAATGTGGACAGAGAAACCAGAGAAAGGTAAATGTCTGAAGCTTTGTGAGAGTGTGTGCAGATTGTTCGCTCTCTTATTCGTCTCTTAGGATAACTTAAATTGCTGGGGAAGCTGGAACATATGTCTCCAGTTTAACAGATGGATTTCAGGGTAATGACCATTTTTTCCTCTTGGAGTTACAATTCAGGTTGGATTGTCATATGGATTTGTGATTTGCTATTTTTAGTGGCCTTGTTATCACCAAGCTTGGTTATTAAAGACTCCTTAATAAACCCTGGACTCACCTGCCGTGACCTTGCTCACACCCCACAGTGATGTGTAGAAGGCACTGAAGCACTAGAGTTAGCACCTGTTTGCCTGCTGTGGGGTGCTTTACCTGGAAGTTAGAAATAGAAGCTGGGACAGGATCTAATCTAGGCAGTATGAAATTGGATATGTGCATCCCAAATGGGATCTCAACTACTACTCCAACTATCCACCCCAAAGTTTACATTAAAATCTACTGGTTTGGTATATGCTTACAATGAGGGAATCTCAACTGAACTTGAACTGTGGTTATGCAACAAGGTGGAGGAATCCACCATGTGGGGAAGGGTGGGGAGAATCCCAGTACCTATGAAACTGTGTCACATAAGACAATGTAATTAATGAATAAATTAAAAAATAAATATATAAAACATTGTTTAAAAAAAAATCTACTGGCTAAGATGCTTACCTTACACTTGCTGGGATCCCATGTGGGTGCTGGTTGTATCCTGAATGCTCCACTTCTCTTCCAGCTCTATTCTTGTGGCCTAGGAAAGCAGTAGAGCATGACCCAAGGCCCTGGGACTCTGCACCCACATGGGAGACCCGGAGCACACTCTTGGCTCTTGGCTTTAGATGGGCTCAGCATTGGCTGTTACAGCTACTCAGGGAGTAAACCAGCAGATAGAAAATCTTCCTCTCTGTACCTCCTTCTCTGTAAATATGACTTTCCAAGAAAAATAAATAAATCCTCTCTCCCACTGTTTTAATGTACCCAAATAATTATTTACAAAACTTGTCTGTTTTGGTGTGTGTGTCTCTATTCTTAATACACTCTTTTGTTCCTGTTACTGTAGTAGACATACACCATTACAGATCATAGCTCAAGATTATATGTGAATAAATGGTAGACAATATCTCATTACATATTGATTATAAATTTCCTACCATTCAAGTTCTTGTCTCAGAATAATGAAAACTAAAGGAAATTGAAGTTACTATGGTTCCTTTCAATCAATACTTTGTGGCCAAATGTCTTTAAAAAACACCATATTATTATACCCAGATGATGCTAGCACACAAAACAGTAAATGTATGATAATTCAGCATATTGCATAATTTGTTACTTCAACAATAACAGCAGCACATTTTTGAATGCTTCAGGCATGGTTTATTATGTAATTCTTACATCAATTGCTACAGCTGTTATTCCCCATCCCCTTTGCAAATAGGCACGCTGAGCTGCAGAGCAATTTTTTAGCGCATGTCACACAAGGAGCCTACCAAACTAATACACGCAACTTCGTATCTGTGCTAGGATTCACAAAGACTTTGGAGAAAGAGACAACTACTCAATGAAGACAGTTCAACAGGAAATAGGAACAGAAAGGTATATTATATGTGAGGAGTTGAGGACCCAACTCAAAAATCTCTGTTTATGCTCTTTGGATTTGGAGAAGCACCACAGTTTTCCACTTGTCACTGCATTCTGTTTTGTAGCTGCATATTTGAGCTCCTGGGAGACTCAAATCCCTTTCAGCATTATGGGTCAAAGCAAACCAGCTCTCTGTGTCTATTAGCTCCTCAGAACTCATGTCTATAAAAGGGGAAAAAAACAATAATTGATTTCAAAGTGTCATATTTTTTTGTTCCAAGATAAGCAAAAACAATCAGTGCATGATTCTGACTTTGTATCTTAGAAGGATGTGCTTTAAGCTGCTTTTGTAAGTCCTCACTCTTTAAGTCCCTGTAAGCACTAATGGTTATCAAATGGGCAGCTGTTTATTTTGCAAGGAAAAGTCCAACTCCACAGACCAGGTTGTTAAAGTATTTTAAATAAACATTCTTGGTAAACCTTAAAATGGTGCATTTACCATGACTTCTATAAAGAACTCATTTACATTTATGTGGGAAAAAATGAGTAGAACAAAGGATCATTTAAAGCTGGTCTTCACTGGAGTTCAAGCTCCAACCTCAGCCCCCCGATACTCCCTTTCAGACCAGGTGCTGTGTGGTTACAGTATAAATTGGGTCTGGCCTGCTAAGCCTGCAGTCAGATTACGCAGGCTTTCCAGAAGGGGCTGGGAATCCCTTTGGATGCTAAGCAAGCCCCAAGGTGGGGTCCATTTTTATTTCCCATTGCTCACACCATGCTACCTATTGCAAACATTCCTGGTGCCACAGAAAGGCAACCATTTGTAGCACCAAATGGTGTAATTTCGTCCTGAAAAACCCTTGATGGAGAAAGAGGGGCACGTGTTGCTCCACTCCTTCGAGTGAGATTCAGTGCTTCAAATCAGTTTTTCAGTAAGTAACATTAGTATTAAAATGTTCGTGAAATAAACTGTTTTTACTGTTCTGAAATGCGCCTGGGGCAGCACGTGTGCTTAAACAGCACATTCGTTTATTCAGTTGAAGGTTCCCTTTGCCTGCACATTAAGAAGCAAGTATAAATGGGCCTTATTTCTAAGCCCTGACTATGTGTGTTCCTCTCTCTTCAAAACTACTGTATACAACACCTGATTACATGATTTTTAAAAAAGTCAATATGCCATGGGAAGCTAAAAAAATAACCCTGGTAAACATTATTAGAAAATATATTTAAAATATTATATATCATCACAATAATTAGCTTCATTGCAAAGGGGTTCTAACTGGGCACATAAGTTAAGAAATATTTGAAAATCATGGGGCAGGGTTGTGGTGCATTAAGCTAACCCTTGTGATGTGATTGGCATCCATATTCTAACACTAATTAGAACCCCAGTTGTACCACTTCTGATGCGGATCTATGCTAATGCTCCTGGGAAAGCAGTGGAGTTGGCTTCAGTATTTTGACCCCTGCCACCAACATGGGAGACTCAGATGAAGTTTTTGGCTCTGGCTTTTGTCTGGATGCAGGCCTGATCATTGCCGCCAAGTTGAGAGTGAAGCTACGGGTAGAGAATCTCTTTCTCTGTGTCTCTTCCCTTTTGTCTATAATTCTAGCTGTAAAATAAATAAAAGAAAATAAATTTCCTTAAAAAGCACATATTTAAAAACAAAGAGTTTTAGACAGCATATGTAAAAGTAGAGCTTTAGTGGAAGAGTATTTTGCCTGAACGATGTCACAAAATTATGCTTGTTTTATTCTGTTTAATCATGTGTTCCAATAATAAGTAGGCATTGACAAAGTGGAAAGCTGCTGGGGAAGAGTATTTTGCAATGAATTTTTCAAATACTTGCCTTCATAAATACTTTTAAGATAGTAGATCCAGAGTAAAGCCAGAAAAATACTGCAGAGTACTCTCACACCTCTTCATTGCTCACCTAGCTTCCTCCAATGTTAGCACCTTGCTTTGGCAATAGCAAACTAAGAAATTAATTCAGAAGGACAGTGCGATGGCTCAGTTGGCTCATCTGTAGTCACTGCAGCCATTTGGTGAGCGAACCAGTGCATGGAAGCAAGTCTTTCTGTCTCTCCCTCACTCTGTAGATCCGTCTTGCTGATAAAAACAATAAACTTCAAAAGAAAGACACTATATATGCATCTTGTGAAAGATTGGCAAATCCAGCATTTTTCAGATAGCTAGGAATATTATTGAGGAATATAGGAATATTCCTATAAATAATACAGGAAGCTGGAAGGGATGAGGCCCTCTGAAATGGGATGTTGGCATTCCAAGTGGAGATGACCTCACCCCAACCACCAACATATCCACACACTTTGTAACATATTCTTGTATATTAGAGCATCAGTAGATATTTGTTTCTAGGAAAAGATATCGACAGTCATGGTTAGGTCTTTTCCTAAGCTAATAGCAAGTGCCTTTTTATATTTAACTGAAGAGAAGATCCCGGAGCTTAGCCATGTCCCTGAGGAATACGGACAGAGCTGCGAACTCCTGCAGACAGTGAGTCTTGCCTGGAAACTAAGCCAGGAAGCCTTCAGTCTGCCTGCGGAGATGTTTGCCCAGCTCTGAGAGGACACCTTACATGCATTCTCCACTGGATTATTTTAGTAACAGTTCTCTCCAGTTAACTACCTTCTGTGGCATCTGTAGCACTGGATATTACTAGTCACTAGCCTTGGTTCTCTCTCCAAATCTGTACTTACTTAACATAAGAATGCTGTTAGCTTGTCCTGCTTCTGTGAGGGGATCGGACTTCTGGCAGCTTAAACAGGTCAATAAGTTTGTTGATTGGGAAAGAGAAGTCTGGGCCTTCCCGTGTATATTTTTATTCCACAGCACGCGCATGCGCAGAGCGGTGCGGTTAGCTCCCGCAGCTTACCGGGAGCCGAATGGCTGGCAGCTGTTCTTCATCACCAGTGAGCTCTCTCGCTCTTTAGCTTCGGCGTGAGGTCATTTGGTTCCTTACAGTGAACATTTGCTTTTCAATGAGGCTTTCTAGTCTTCGGTAGCTTGGTGAGGGGCATGCGGACTATTGTATGGTAAGAAATACACAGCTTCTATATTGAAATATCAGGGAGGAAAGAAACGTTCCCTGTGCAGTTCCACAAACTTCCACCGTTTCCCCTCTTGATTCACCAGTAGTAACTCACAATGGATGCATAGACTACACAGATTCCTTTAGAAAGAGTCCGAAAATTCCAAGGTTTACACCATACCCCAAGACAAATAAATCAGAAAATCAAAGAATGGAATCCAATCATCAGCATCTTTAAAAAAATTTATTTTTAAAGATTTTTTAATTTGAAAACATTACAGAAAGAAAGGTCCGCATAGAGATTTTCCAGTGGCTGGTCCACTCCTCAAATGGCTGCAATGGCCAGAGCTGAGCTGATCCGAAGCCAGGACCAGGTCTCCCACCTTGCCGTAGGGGTCTAAGGACCTTTTGCCATCGTTTGCTGCTTTCCAAATTCATAACCAGGAGGCTGGATCAAAAGCGGAGCATCCGCCAACTCAGTCAGAAGCTTAGCCTACCATGCTATGGCACCAGCCCCCAGTCACTAGCATTTAAAGTCCCCCTAGTTAATACAAACTAAGCTTCAACCACAAGGAAATGGCTTATGTAGCAGTTCCCCAAACAAGCTGACTGAAGAGTGCAGCAGAAGGCATTTCCAATGTTCCTGGTCTTGGAGCCTGAGCTACAGTACCTGCGGCTTGTCTAAGCCCAAGCCTGCTGGCTGTTGCAGAAGGAAGCAGCAACAACAGGCTTCATCGTGATCAACACGCAGACCTGGAGGGAACTGTGAGACCTCAGAAGAGGAGGAAGAAAAAGGGCTAGAAAATACTGAAGGTCACAGAGCAGAGTGTCCGGCCTCCATGGAAGTGGGCATTTGATTATAAGCTTATGGACTACTCCCCTCCTAGCTACAAAGTGTCAGGGCTCCAGGATTAACCCTAGGAAAGCTGAGCACTTTTTGTAAACTCCAACGAGAACAGAAGAGAAACTAGAAGAAATGTATGGCTCCAAACTTTGCATCTCCAGCATATATATATATATATATATATATATATATATATATATATATATAATAGATATAAATATATATATATGTTTTAAAGATTTATTTATTTTATTGGAAAGGCAGGTATACAGAGAGGAGGAGAGACAGAAATAAAGACCTTCTTACTGCTGATTCACTCCCCAAGTGGCCATAAAAGCCAGAGCTGAGCCAATCCGAAGCCAGGAGCCCAGAACTTCTTTGGGGTCTCCCATGTGCGTGCAGGGTCCCAAGGCTTGAGCCATCCTTGACTGCTTTCCCAGGCCACAGGGAGCGCTGCCAGGATTAAAACCAGCACCCATATGGGATCCGGTCACATGCGAGGCAAGAACTTCGGGTACTAGGCTACTGCACCAGGCCCTGCTCCATGTTTGATCCAGTTCCCTGCTAATGGCCTGGGTAAAGCAGTAGAAAAATGCCTAAGTGCTTGGACACTTGGAGGCATGTGGGAGATCCAGAGGAAGTTTCTGGAGCCTACATTAGCTGGCTAGGCTCTGAGTGCTGCAGCCATCTGCAGAGTGAATTAAGAGGTGGAAGTAACTATTATAGACATGATAAAGGACTTACAGGAAAAGGTGGATGAATAAGTAAAATCAGATTCACAGTATACGTCTGCCGTCTGAAACCCTGAGAGGCAATCAGGAAAGGCTGACTTCTAAACCATGTTAACAGAAGTGTAAAATGGCTCAGCTCATGTCACCAGTAGACTTTCTGCAACAAGAAAAAGTTCCAATGAGCCTGAAGATAATCCAACAGGAGCCACACAAAACCAATTAAAATGTTAAGAGAAAAAGAATTGGGAGGAGTGACTGGAACATCAGCCTTGAAGATAAATGAGCTCCCTTCCATTTCAGACCCACCACCCCTTCCCTGTGGTTTCCATTCCCTTGACTTTCGATTTCAGTTCTCTCTTAAGTTTTGGATTCATTTTTATTTTTGCAAAACTTTGCGCTACTTAGTTCCCCACCCGCCCAATTTCGTACCTGACAGCCATACCCACCAATCCCTGTGGGCCTATGCTCTCCATACCCCCAACACCACTCCTGTGTTCTCATTCACTCTCTCTCCTCTCTCTCTCTCTCTTTCTGCTCTCTCTGCCTTCACCCCCTTCCTCTCTGTGCTAACAAGAATGGAAAGAAGCAAGAGTCTATCAAAGGGCAGTGGCAAAGAAAAAAATATATATAACTTAAGCACATACCAGGAGGAGAAAAATGAGAAAAAAATGAAGAAAATAAATATTTAAAGTTCTGAACATTTAAAAATAGAAATTTTCCAACATTGATAATACATTGTAAATTACATATCCAGAAAGCTCATAGAATGCCCAAGTACATTAAACATCAGACATATATGTATATATCTACATTACAGCATGTAATAATCAAGTTACAAAAAATCAAAGATAGGAATTAGGGTTACAATGTCAGGAGTTGAGTGCCACTTAAAATGCCAGCATTCCCCATTGGAGTGTCTGCGTTCCGGGTTCTCTCCCTGCCAACATGCTTCTTTGCTAATGAGGAAAGTCGAGGACGATGACCTAACCAGTTGAAGCCTTGTTATTCAGGTGGGAGTTCAGGTGGAGTTCTGGGCTATTGGGCCAGCCTCAGCCGTTCACAAAAGCAAGAAAATCGAAGAGAAAAAGTTTCAAATATGGAAACAAAGGTAAGAATTACACGGAGTTTCTCCGCACACCAGAAGAGCAGAGTAAAATATTCATGGTATTGAAAAAAAGCAAAAAAGAAAATACAAACCTAGAGTTTCGTTCTCTGTGAAAGATTGCTTCAAAAGAGATGAACAAATAAAAAATCCTCTCAAAGAAATACAAACTGCAGGACTCTATTCTCAAAGAGAGACAAGCTGTGGGACTCTAATGTCTAGATTTGCTTGCAAGAAATTTTAAAAGTTGTTCACCAGCATGAAAGAAAATGATATAAGGCAGAAACTCAGATTCCCAATCAATAAAGAAAAAGAATTACAGTTGGAAATATAGAAGCAAAACTAAAATAATTTATTTTTATTTTAAATTATCCCCCCCAAATCACTGTTAAGTATAATAGGGAAGCATATTTACTCACTTGAACTTATTGGTAAACTGAGCAATGAAATAAAGATTATGAAGAATAAAGCTAGCAGTGGGAAAAGCTTTCATAAAATGCTTGTTCTACCCATACAGCGATGTTTGAAGATAAAATGAGCACAAGAACAGTCTTATGAAGTTCATCTAAGTGAACAGGAGCTCCGTAATCAGGCAGCCCCCAACTGCAAATGGTTTGTGACTTTTCTTAAGGACCACTAAGGGAAGGTTTTTATAGTGTGAACATAAATGCAAACCAAGGGAAATGTTGGATTTGTTCCAGTTATGCAGCCACCTTATTCTTTCTATCCTGTAGGAAAGTCTCTAGTTACGGAGCTGTAAGTTAATGTGGCATTTTCTGATTGGTTAAGCTTAAGATTTGCTTTTCTGTAATATAGAACAATCTGAAGCCGGAAACCAAGAGGGTCTTCCGAGTCTCCCACAATGGTTACAGGGGCCCCAAAACGAAAGCTATCCCACACTGCTCTCCCAGGCCATAAGCAGGGAGCTGGATGAGAAGTAGAGAGAACATTCAAGACACAAACAGGTGCCCATGCAGGATACGGGTACTGTAGTAGGAGGATTAGACTTTTATGCCACATACCAGCCCCTGATACAAATTTATTTTGATTAAAAGCTCACAAGGGATTCCTTGCATATTCTCCTCCTTCTCTTCTGTCTCTTTTCCTACTTCTACTTACAATTCCTCTTTATGAAAAAAGTATTTTGTTGGTCTAAGTACGTGGTCTTTCAATATAACATAATTTTTGCCTTTGTTTCTGTCTGTCTTTTCCCTGTGATTCTGATAGGTATTTTATCAAATATATGGTTAAATTTAGAAAGAACTGTTAAGCTTATTATTTGCAGTCTTCAAATCTACAAACACAGTCAGCTTTAGGTCTTTGCTTCTGTAGTATTTTATACATTTCAGACTACGAGCTGCACATTCTCTGTGAAATTTATAGCAAAACAATTAATCATCTTTACATTTATAGATACTACAGGGTTCTCAACTTTTCTCCTGTGTTTATTATTAACATAAAATAGTGTTTTCTGTAGTGGGTTTTTCTTTTTGAGAACAGTTTACAAGTGTAGTGTTTTATGTATATTTTGTGTTAGAAAGCTCTCTTAGCAGTCTGTTAATTGAGCAAATGAGAATTTTCTTGCCTGTATGTAAGGTTACAGGCTCAATATTGACACCACAAACCATGATTGTTAGGTTCTAGCCTGGGGGAACTGAATAGATGAGATTTGATAGTCTCTTCTTTAGTAAGAATAATTCAGACATACCCCTTTGAAAATTTGTCTTTGATGTCCAAAGTACCTAATTCTGGCCCAAAGTCAGGTTCTGACTGTGTCCTGAGTCTCCGAAGGAGTTTTTCTCTTTAATTCAGGTCAGAACACTTAATTGAATTCCAAGTGAAGACTCACAATGCTTAGTTAAACTCTTATACGACAATCTTATATCTATATTTCTATAAGCCTTAGAAATGAGAATTTCTTTGCCTACCAGAAATTTATGTTCAATAAAGATAACTGTGCTTCCAACTCCACATTACGCCTTATTGTGGGAGACAAAGCTTAGTTTTTAGCCTCAGATATTCTGCAGCAAACGCTAAAGCATAACTGGACGGGGGAGGTGAAATTTGATCGCAATAAGGAGCCACCTCTGTGGAATCCAATTTGACTTCAGAGAGTCCTTAATCAAGTTCTCCCAGCAAGCAAAAAAATATGAAAACCAAATGGTTACCCTCAGGGTAATTAAACTCTTCACAAGAATTCAAATTGTGTTTATGTAAAATAGTCTTCAGGAATCCCAAATAATGCATCAGTATTTGGCCTCTCATTTTTTTTTTTTCCTTTGAGGTATATTTAAAGAAATTGTTTCCTGTGAAATATGCTGGCACTCATATCTGAAAATATTTCAGGTACATATCCGGCTGCAGTTCACTCAGAAAACAGATGGAAAATATCTGGGTGCAATTCGAAAGAGATATCATAATTATCAAATTCGCAAAAGTGAAGATTTTTCTCCCTTAACCTTTCCATTTCGAGTCTAGAACTCATCAGACAGTAGAAAATGTTTCCATTTCAAATAATGATGCTCATATGAGTCTTAGTTTTTGTCAAGACTTGGTTCAGCTGGGAATTATAAGAAAGCGAAAATTAACCCTGTTGTAGGGGGACACACTTAATCTTCTTCCTTTCAAGATGAGGTCAGATCCTATCCTTTCTATGGAGTTCCATGAGCACACACCCCCTCACTCCTTAAAGAAGGGCCAGGGAAGGGGCTGTGCACAGGGTTGTCATGGAGCCAATGCTGTCTTTGCCAGTTTCTGGGCTCAACAGCACATATTATGGCTGATACAAGAATCTGTTCTTTCTTTGTCCTTTATGTATCACTGCATCACTCTCAACATGCAACTAATAAAGGAAATAAGTCAGGCAGAATAAAGATGAGAACAGCCCCCATCCCCCAATGCTTTACGGCTCATTCATCCTAATTAAACTCGGCCTCATTTCCACCACATGTAGAAATGAACACATCTGCTCTTCCATGCCAAGCTATTGTTTTAGATTAGTTTCCTTGGACCAACAACGCTGTAAGTTTGTTTTGCCTCTTTCAGCTTAAATTTTATTTTACTTTATTATTTTTCCTATGGTCATTGATGGCATACATTGGATTTGTTGTAAAGGCTGCACATGGATTATGTTAGGTCCCAACCTTTCTGTTTCCTTGCTTTCAGGTTTTTTCCCCCATTTTTTAAGGTGGGGAGATGGGCAGATCAGCACTGTGGCACAGTATTTAAGCCTCTACTTTGGACATGAGCATCCCATCTTAGAATGTCTGGGATCAAGTACCACGTATGTTCTGAGTCAACTTCCTGCCAATGTGCTTGGGAGAAATGATGGCTCAGGTGATTGTTTGCTGTTAATTTGGGAGACTGAGATGGAGGTATAGGCTTCTGGTTTTGGTCTAACCCATGCCAGAAATAGACCAAAGGAATAATCATTCTCTTATTCTACCTTTAAAAAAAAAAAGAATAAACATTTTCAAAAGCAAAGTCAATGAGACAGAAAAGCAGTTGGTCAAATCTGTGATGTTTTGTACTTGTGAAAGGTCAGAGGAGACATAGAATGGAAACTTGTTTCCTGTTTGAATTATTTATATAATTTTATTCTTGATTTTTCTTTTCTGAGTTTTCTATTAATTTCATTATAAAGTCCGCTTCTACATAGGTTTTGTATTTTAACTTTGGAAGCCAAAAACTATTCTTTAATATGGACTCAGTTTTTGAAATTTAAGTAACATACACGTAATTTTGGATGTATACATTACATTTTTTTACATAAACTATACATACTTTATACAGTTATATATAGGAAGTGATACATCATAAATATTGTATTTATGTGCATCCTTTTATGGTTATATAAGGTCTTTACATATTCTACTTGTTTTATTGTTACATACTTTGCTTACATAATTGAGCATGGAGTATTTTCATATTGGTGTATATTTCTTGACTCCATCTTCGGCCACTCAATTAGCTCTAACTTCTCACAGATCTCTCACTTTCCACTCCATTCCTTCACATTTTCTGAAAAGACAATTAAAACACATGGAAGCCTAAGAATTTCCACTTGAATTTCATTTATTATCCCATGGACTAGTGCTGGAATACTTCCCTGTGTGTTAACTGTCTGGGGTGCCATAATCCCTATACTTGCTGGTTTGAGTCCTGGCTGCTCTATTTCCTAGCTAGTCTCCAGCTAAGTTACTTGGAAAGCCTGAGGATGCTGTATCCGCCTGAAGCTTCATTGTTTTTAGTCACTTGGGAAGTGAATTAGAAGATAGAGCCTCTGTCTCACTCTTTCATTATCTGTCTACTCACTCTGCAATTGTCTTTGCCTGTCCGTTTTGTCCATCTCTACACAGTTGAGGAAATGAAATTGAAATACTTTGGAATAATTAATAAGTGAGAACACAGAAACACAGGTAATACAATTTAAAAATTTTTTTGACATTGTTTTCTATCAGTTCTAATTCCCTCAACTCTTCTTTGGAAGAATCTTGTTGGTAGAAAGTTTCTTGTAAAGGAGCTATGTGTCCTTACCTGTAGTAAAAACAAAGAAAAAGTAATTTGTTTTAGGAAGAAATTTAAGTATATTTTTTCAGACTTACATATATATATATATTTAAGATGTACTTCTTTTTAAACTTGAAAGTCAGTGACGCAGAGAGAGAGAGAGAGAGGAGAGAAAAAGAGCTCTTCATCTACTGTTTCACTGGAAGCTGGGAGCCAAGAACCTCTTCCAGGTTTCCCATGTGAGTACAGGAGCCCAAGGCTTTAGGCCATTCCCCACTGCTTTCCCAGGCTATTAGCAGGGAGTCGGATCAGAAGTGGAGCAGTCAGGATTAGAATCAGCATGCTTATGGGATGCCTGTCTTGCCATCATGCCAATCTCATGCAAAGAATTTTATTTAAAAAAATTGCAGAAATGTGGATTTATACAAGTATTTTCTATCCTAATTTAAGGTGAATCTAACTTTAAACTGTCACTAATGGATTGCCTGCCTATGGATTTTTCCCCTGGCTCCTGTTTACTCAGAACCCACTGAAGGTCAAAGATGTTTCTTCCCTACGATAGAATTCTGATCATAGGACAATCGTTCTGTTGTCAGGAATGGTCAGATTCTCTGAATCAGTTGTTATTTCTGCCTGCTACAGATGTTTGTCCTTATGCACTCCTCAAAACAGCCCTGTGAGGGTGATCCTCATTTTATAAGAAACTATATATAAAAGTAAAAGAGCAACAGCACAGATGTGGGGTACCCAGTAGGTTACTCCTGGAGGCTGCAGAGTTGAGAAGGCCTATGTCTTATGTTTAGACCAAGAATGGTCTGGTGTCAGCCAAGACACTTTTTCATTACCTTTTTGCTTTCAAATCATCCAACAATAAAAGATGATCACAGTTTCAATGGTTATTTTAGCATTTCGCTTTCAATTCCCCATTCAAGTTATTTCCTCAAATTCTATGTTATGGATATCTATTGTGATCACGCACAATACCATCATTGTGCTTAGGATCCCCATATCTTTAAGTAACTGCATCAGGAGAACTGAAATCAAATTGTGGTTTGCACTGTTTCCAACCAACTTGGAATCTTGATAAAGTCACTGTAGCTTTCTGAGCTGAAGATCTCTCCCCTGCACAAGGAGAACAAACAGCTTGCTGCTCCCTAATAGCTCTTCCAGTTGCAGGGTCCCATGAGCAGCTTGCCTTGTCATTTATCTGCATCCGAGGCCATCTTGTTCTTTGTCAGACACTCTAATTATTTCTTCCATATCTCTCCTACGTGGCAATCCAGATTCTATCTGGAAACTGCTAGGGCCAAGAAATTATTCCTTTCTAGGGAATTGCCACATTTTTTTTGAAATTTTTCTAGCCTGGACCAAGATTTGTCTCAGGTTGAGATAAAGTTAACCCAGGAGAAGTTTCAGACTCCTGCTTCTGGTCTGTCCGAACTCTAGTCATTGCAGCCACAGGGGCAGTGAACTGGCAGATCGGAAACATTGGTCTCTATAACTGTTTCAAATCAATAAAATACATCGTGAAAACATACTGCTATTTCTAGGGTTGAATCATCAAATGACTGAAGTTTTAGCACTTCATATGCCCACCAAGTGCTCCACAAACTACACATTCTCCAAAGCATCCCGTATCAGTGCAGGTACTTAGTACAACACTTAAGATGCTGTTTGGGATGTCTTTTTTTTTTCTTTTTTTTTTTTTTTACTAATTTCATTGCATTATGTGACACACATTTTTTTTATGCACTGGAATTTCCCCCGCCCCTCCCCAAACCCTCCCCCCTCCCCACGGTGGATTGCTCCACCCCGCTGTATTTCCATAGTTCAAACTCAGTTGATATTCTTTCATTGGAGGTTTTGACCAATCATAAAGTCCAGCATCTAATTGTCCTGGCAAGTTCAATGGCTTCCTGGTGAGACCATCTCTGGTTCAAAGGCAGAACCAGCAGAGTATCATCCCAATCAAGTAAAAAACTCAACCTAATATTTACAACCATTTACAGCATTGGGTTCATGTCTCAGCTCAGCTTTTAAATCAGCCATCCTGCAAGGGAGCATCCTGACAGGCACAGGTGGTGGTTTCAATGGCAGGGTCTCTGCTACTAAACCGGGAGACAGCAATCCCATTTCCAGCTCCTGGCTTCAGCCTGATCCAGTATTGCTGTAATTTAGAGGGATGATTCAGTAGATGGAAAATATCTTTGTCTCTGTCTTTGCCTCTGCCTTTCTGCCTTTCGGATAAGTAAAAATAATAGGATTTTTAACAGGAAAAAATCCCTACATTTTCAGATACCAAGTATGTGAAAAAGTTATTAAAACTTAAGAGGTCAATAGTGACATTCACAAGAAGTATGTGTTGACCTGACGCTACACACATGCAGTAATTTTGGACATCAGGGAAAAGAAATGTTTTAGTGTTGTTATCCTACTTAGGGAAAAAATGCTGCTACCTCAATTCTAAAACCAGTCGAAATATCAGTCAAGGATAGAATTAGAAATATTTTGGATACCAAAAACTCAGCAAAGATGATCTTTCATGCTTGCTTTGTTATACCGTATGAACTTGACACCATTAAAACATGAGGGGAAAGGACCCTAAAGTGGATATTTGGTTTCCTGTCCTGCCTCTGCACCTTCCCAATTTTTACAGACTGACAGAATGTCCAAGTCTTTCCATGCTGCTTGGAGAACACGAGTGATTTTTATCTTTCTAGCATAACATTTTAGAATTCACTTCAAGTAGTAGAGAAGGCAATGTTGGTTTAAAAAAGTTTAGATGGTTCAGAAAAAGAGTGTCTAGCTCCTTTTAATAAGACACTGTTCTCAAATATTTTTTTAAACCACGTCAGCCAGACTGAGTTCCAAGCCTGTATTTTCGGTTGCTTGTCGTGCTCTCGGCAGGCCTGGTACTAAGGCACACCATTACGCTAAGTGGCTCCCACTACTGCCCCAGTCAAAAGCGAGTGTGGGGTGCCTTTTTCAACATTTGCTTTGTTCCCAGACCCGCGCCGACTCTCCTTGCAATTATTTTGAATTGTTGGAATTAGGCTGTACTTGTTTCTTGAGCTCTTTATTAAATTTTGTTCTTTATGGGAAAAAAATGTGACTGTGCATGTCCTGGGAGTCAAAATTCAAGGAAATAATCTCATCTAAGTTATTTCTGATGTCAAATCACACAATGCAGAAGTCAGGCATTAGAAGAATAAGTTGTATTAAGAGTCGCTCTAACTTACAGGAAATTGCAATTAGGCGAGTGTATTATTAGATGTTTCAGAAGACATTTCCACAGGATGTAAAGGTTGATTTCCGGCCTTTTTATGACTCAAGTACGCTCTGAATTCACTATTTCTTAGTTAACAGATTTTAAGTTAAAATATGTTAGAAACTAATGTGATTAAAGTGTGTCCAATTTGTTTTCACAGAAAATGATGAAGCAAAGCGGAGTGGACCAAATCACACTTCTGCCTGGGCCAAGGTTGGAGTGAAAACTAGTGCTGATTTGGAAAAGTGGAGGCCGAAATGTATCAATAGCATCAGTTAGAAGAGTCAGGTAGTTTCAGTATCAATAGTAAGTCCAAGAACATTGCTCTAAATTACTGTAGCAGTGCCTGTTGTGAAAATTCAAAGTAATTTGCAGTGAAAAGAGGCTGTTCATTCTATCTATGGCATGAGCCTAGGAACGTTATTTAGATATGAATAGTGCAGGTACGTGCCCATATGCATTCATATCACATTGTTTCCAGACACAACATGCAAATATAGTAAATGCAAACATATGCTCACCCATCTATACATCCGTTATGTCAAAAAAAAATTAAAACAACTCAAGACTTTTTGCAGTTTGTTTAATAGCTTGTATGTATTTTTTATGACCAAGGCAATAAACAGACAAATGCAGAGACCACTATTGTCAACACCTTGGACGGAACCACCCAGATTTAACAAATAATGTTGACATGTCATATATTTGCTTTCACATCATCTTTTCCAGCTATGTAAATATAATGCAGTAAATATATTAATGTCTTCTTTCTATTTTATTCCAGAAGTTACTTTTATCCTAATTTGGTAGATAGAACGCCCATCTAGGGATTTTTTTGTGTGCTTTTACAATGTGTATGTGTGCTAATAAACAATGGTATTTTCCATGTGTTTCTTATTTGAATATATATTTGTATCCATATGTATTCTTGTGCAACTCCTTTCAGGCACTCAGAGTATGATTCTTTCATGATATTCCATTTTATAAACAGACACAATTTATTCATCCGTCTACTTACTTGTGGTATTGAGGTTGTTAGCAATTCATTGAACTTTCAAACAATATAATGCATGTTTTTAAATAGGCCTTCTAGAGAACACATTCAAAAGTTTTCTACAGCATATAACTCAAAGGGAAATGGCTGTATTATTAGGCATAAAATATTATATTTATTAGAAATTACCATACTACTTCCCAAATAGTTATTACTATTGACATTCCCACAAGCAGAAAATATAAAAATTGCCATGTCCCCACGTCCCCACCAACATCTGCTATTGGTTTTCCCAGTGTTCCCAATAATTGGGATTTCTTTTTCAGATCAAGATGACAGAGCTGAATGTTTAAGGTGGTAGTTAATAGGTCAGGAAGGACACCACATCTTGGGCACCCACTTAGACGCTTGGCACTGGGTGCTTACTCCAGCTTCCTGCTCGTGCAGTGAGTGGCAGCTGTGAAGGCATAAATACTGGGATTCTGTCATCCATGTGGGATATCTGGATTGAGCTCCTCCTGACCACTGCCTTCAACCCAGCCCAGCCCTGGCTGCGAAGGGCATTTGGAAAGTAGCCTGTTGGACGGGAAATCTTTCTCTCTCACTCATGTGCTCTCTCTCTTTTTTCCTATCTCACTCTCCAAGTCTCTCCCCGTTTCACAAATAGAAAAAAGAAAGATCAGATCTTGTACCTTTTTACTATCTCTGTATCACTGGAGTGGCAGAAAAAAATGTTTAAAAATTGATATGTGGGGCCCGGCAGCATGGCCTAGCGGCTAAAAATCTCACCTTGAACGCCCTGGGATCCCATATGGGCGACGGTTCTAATCCCGGCAGCTCCACTTCCCATCCAGCTCCCTGCCTGTGGCCTGGGAAAGCAGTCGAGGACGGCCCAAAGCCTTGGGACCCTGCACCCACATGGGAGACCTGGAAGAGGTTCCTGGTTCCCAGCTTCGGATCGGCGCAGCACCGGCCGTGGCGGCTCACTTGGGGAGTGAAACATCGGATGGAAGATCTTCCTCTCTGTCTCTCCTCCTCTCTGTATATCTGACTTTGTAATAAAATAAATAAATGTTTTTAAAAATTTTTTTAAAAATTGATATGTGGAAAAAGAAAAACATATTAGTCTACAACTTTTCAAGCGATTTCTTATGGATGAAGGATGGCTTGAAAATGAAGGAAATAATAAAACACAGCTTATAGATTGAAGAATGTTAGAGAGGTGGTAGGCACCCTTGTACATCTTAATGAAATCTTTAAAAAAAAAAATTCCAAAATTCAAAGGGGGAAATCATCAAAGATTTTGCCGGAGATTTCCCTGACCTTTTGCAGCCGTGGATTTTGGGGCAGCACTGTGCTCCAGCCTTTGGAAGCACATGCAATTATCTCAAGTAGGCCTTGGACATGAGTTTCAGGATCGAAATGCTAAACAGAAATTGACCCACATACAGACTCTTTGTCCTCATGGAGTAAGCTCTCCTCACTTGCTGGCATTGCGAAGGAGGCCATGTGATCTAACTCAGCTGCAGGGAGAGTATTGAGGAAGCAGGTAGCTGAGGCAGAGCCACATGGAGGATTTGGAACATGCAGGGTTGGGATAAGGTTTATGGATCACAGTGTTTCCTAGAGGCCCCGCCTTTCTCCAGCAAACTGAAAATCTGAATCCATTACAAACAGGGCCATTCGGCTAGCTGAGAAAGAATAAACCAATGACCTATACATTTAAATCTTGAAGTATATATTTGGTAAAATATTCAAGAATCAGTAATATTAAAATAAAATAATTACTATGGAACCATCATCTTCAAAGAAATTTTCCAAAGATAAGCCTTCAGAACCCATAAGACAACTGCGAGGCCAGGATTGTGGGATAGTGGGTAGAACCGCTATTTGTGACACTGGCATCCATTCTAAACGTTATACATGTCATGGCTCCTCCACTTCCAAACAAGTTCCCAGCTAAAATAACCTGGGAAACTCAACAGAATACAGCTCAACTACTTGTACCACTGCCACTTTTGTGGGAGACTGGCTTCAGTCTGCTCAAGCCCTGGATTTGTAGCCATCTGGGGAATGAAATAGAAAATGGAAAAAAACTCCCCCTCCCTCTGTGTGTGTGTGTGTGTGTGTGTGTGTAACTCTTACATAAATAAATGTCTAAAAAGGAAAGAAGACAGGCCCAGTGCAGTAGCCTAGAGGCTAAAGTCCTGGCCCTGAACATGCTGGGTTCCCATATGGGTGCCGGTTCAAATCCCAGCAGCCCCACTTCCCATTCAGCTCCCTGCTTGTGGACTGGAAAAGCAGTTGAGGATGGCCCAAAGCCTTGGGACCTTACACCTGTGTGGGAGATCCAGAAGAGGCTCCTGGCTCTTGGCTTCAGATTGGCTCAGCTCTGGCCTTTGTGGCCACTTGGGGAGTGAATCAATGGACGGAAGATCTTCCTCTCTGTCTCTTCTCCTCTCTTTATATTTGACTTTGTGTGAAAATAAATGAATCTTGAAAAAAAAAAAAAGGACGGCTACTGTATCCATGAAGAATGAAGGAATCACTAAAAAGAAGCCATCAGCATGTAAAGAAATTATGCATCTACACATACACACATGCATATAAAATACACACATGTGTGTGGCAGAGGGGAGAACAGAACAACAGAGAGAATAAGATAATATATGGACTGAGTTGCAGAAATGAGAGTGAGATAGATCAGGAGTAATATTCTTAGAATGAAGGATGAAATTTAAAAAGTGGAATTTATGAGGTAAAGCTAATAGACATGTACAATAACATCTTCCAACATCTGTTTACCAGAAGTTTCAAAATGAAAAAGTAAAAGAGAACAGAGTGAATTTTTATTTTAATAGGAAACAATCACTAAGCGCTAAAGTTATCTCTATATTAAATCTTTAAAGAACCAATTAAAACCCAAAGAGGACAAATTAGAGAAAGGATTATATTCTTACCTAAAGCCACCCTACTTCAATATTTGTTAATCAATGAGAAACACAGACCACCTTATTTGCATGAGCCAGGTTTTGTTTTTTTTGCATTTATTCCTAGAAGCTACATGTAAGTTCTAGACAATACAAAGTCCAATACACATCACTAGTGAAAATAAGTGTAGGGGGTTAACCTATCAGAGATTTCTTGGAATTATGTGAAACACCTGCAAGCAAACCTGTACAAGAAAATAGAACTTGGGCTGCCATGACCAGGAACTTTATCTTATCTTGAGCTGAAGGCATTCAAGAAGAAGCAAACAGAAGAGTGTCCATTCCTCCTTATTCTATCTCTTCATGAAAAGCAGGACATAAATTTACCAAAGTGTCTCTCCTCCTGTTCCTACTAGGAAGGCCAATAGTTGCTCGCAGAAAACGCATTTCAAGACTTGTCAGCACCAGAGGAATGTCCATTACAAGGCCCACAAAGGAACCATGGTCTACCACTGGTTTTCCCATTTATTCGCCTTTCCGTAATTTGCTGCTCTGGAGAGGACACATCCTTTGCCTTTGTCATGCCAAGTCTTTCTTGGTTATTATACGAAAGACAACACTTAATGCTGCCATGAGTGTGGAGAACAAGAAGCTCTTAGACACTCCTGGTGGGAATGCAAACCAATAGAGCTATTATGAAAAGTATGGCACTTCCTCAAAGACTTCAAAATAAATCTAACCATGACTCAGGCATCTCATTTCTGGGTACATACCCAAAGGAATTTACAACAGCATATGAATGAGACACATGCACTCCACTTTCATTGCAGCCCTACTGGTAAGAACTAGGAATTGAGCTCACCCTAAATGTCCATCCATTGATGAATGGAGTCCGAAAATGTGGTACATTTGCACAAAGGAAAATTATTTGGCCATAAATAAAATAAACCATGTCATTTTATGTAAAATGGAGGAACTCGAGGTCATTATGAGAAGCGATTTATGCCAGACATTGAAAGACAATTACTGCATGTTCTCCCAGGTAGAAATTTCAAAACAGGAGATTTGAATTTTGGTGTAAACATTTCATGTCGAATTTTGGTGTACCCCTTTGGTGCACACGTGGAGTTGGGGGTACAAGGCTAGGTGGCAGGGATTTACTCTTAACAACAGGAGTGATAACCGAGTTTCTTAACTGTTAGCATAACCGCTATATTTGGCTTCTGTAATCATTGCTTGGCTTTGCTGCATAAAGAACAGGACCGACGCCATGATGGGCCCAAGGTCAGGGAGTAGGCCTAGGTCTCACTTCACTTCAAAGTCTCATTTCCCTCAGAGTGATGCAGTGGACAGTGGGGAAGGACCTTGGAGATGAGTTGATCAGGGGCATCCGCATGTCCACAAGTGGAATGTGGCCTACACTGGTACGAGCTATACGTGACCAAGATAAGGACTGCTTGTTGGGGACATGTTGTACGTGACTAGGAGGGAATAAAAACAGTCTGCAAGAGACCAGGAGGGTCCTTGTCAAGACTCCACTGCGATGGATGAGACATGGACCCTAGCTCAAGCTAGCAATAAAGTTTCTTTGCTTTTGCATTGTTGCATGTGGAACTTGCCTGTCCGTGGTTTGGGGATCTTTTGGACCTAACACACACACCAAGAAAGTGTGGGTGAAGGAGCTGAGGCAAGTTGGATAGTGGGCAACAAAATATAGTTAGACAGAAGTAGCAAGTGCTAGTCTGACAAGGTGCTTAGGTGAATAAGAAGAGAAGCTGTGAGGTTGTAAACACAAAGAACAAGGTAAAAAGATGAAACAATAGTTTCCTGGCTTGATTTTTTGTTTTAAGCTGTGCCTTTGTGTTTAAATACTGCTCTGCTCTCCACAGAAATGCACAAATATCATAGGCAAGTCACAAATTAAAAAAAATAATAAGCAAAATAATAGAAAAATTATTCAAAGTGTAATTTAAAAATTTTAATGAAACAAATCCTTGAAATATTTGTATTCCATCAAAATTTATAACTAATCTGAAAAACCATGCATATTAAATGAATAACATTCATTTCGATATAGAAAAAAATCATGTTTTTATCATTTCTAATTCTTGTCCAACTATGTAGGAATAAAATACAGCTCCACAAAGTTGTTTTGCTCTTTTATGCATTCATATTCTTTTTCTAAAGTAAGTTAGCAAAAGTAATCTGCAAAGACAAAATATTTCCAAAAGGATTTCATGATTTTAATAATTTGAGCATCTTATTTTAAATTCAACTTTGACTGAAAATGTAAAAGGTAAAGATATTTTCAATGCACTTACGCAATGTGAAACTTGCTTTGAGGCCAGTGCTGGTGAGGCAATGAGTAAAGCCCCTGCTTTAGACATTCACTGTCATTGCCCGAGTGTCAGTTTTGGGTCCCTGTTGCTCTGCTTCCGATCCAGCGCCATGCTAACGCACACAGGAAGTAGCAGATGAAGGATCAAGTATTTGTGTTCCATGCTTCTCTGTTGGAAACCCAGATGGTGTACCTGGTTCCTGGCCTCAGCCTGGCCCAGCCACGGCTCTTGTGGCCAGCTAAGCAGTAATTCAGTGGATGGGGGTCTCCCCTTCTGCTTCTGTTTCTCTCTCCCATTTTCTGTAACTCTGTTTTTCAAATAAATAAACCTATAAAATGTATGTCTTACAGTATGATTTTAAAGACAAAATTATTAGAAAATGTTTCCTGGTTTACAAAAATGAAGCACATGAATGAAAAAGTAGTGCCCCCCCCCCCACACACACACACACAAAGACTTTTGTCCTTATTAAGAAATTGTCTTTACCGATTGGGAAAATAAATATCTCTTCCTGGTACTAGACTTAAAAAGGAATTTCAAAATTGAGCTTCTAGCCAGTCAAAACACTTGTACACCATTCTGGAACACCTGGGTTCTACTCCCAGGTTCAGCTCATTTTCAGCTTCCTGTTAATGCCAATTCTAAGAAACAGTGGCTCAAGTAATTTGCCCCTGACAATTATGTGGGAGACTTGGGACACATTCCTGGCTCCCAACTTTGGCTGAATGTTAAGGGAGTAAACCAGCAGACGGGACAATTTCTCTCTTTCTCTTGCTCTCTCCAAATAAATGCTTAAATTAAATTAGAGAATAGCAAAGAGAATAACTACGAGCAAGATCATTTCAATAGATGAGGGAAATTATGTGATACAGAGCAGAAATACAAGAATTCACCATTTATTTTGTAAGGTATTTTTCCATAATGAAGAAGAGGGAGGAGTAAGATAAACTGCTTAGGGCTCACCAGAACTGACTAGGGAGTATGTTGAGAAAAATAAGAGGCTGAGGAATGAGCATTTGTCAAAACCCATCTATGCATCAGGGTCATGAGAGCTACAGGAGTTCTGTGGATATTGGTGCTCCACATTGTCTGGATGACTTGATTTTTTAAATTATTTATTCTGAAAAAAAATTTTGAAAGGTCTTCCATGTAATGGTTCGCTCCCCAAATGGCTGCAAAAGCAAGAGTTGAGCTGAGCTGAAGCCAGGAGACAGGCTCCTACTCTGGGTCTCCCATGCGGGTGCAGAGTTCCAAGGCTTTCGGCCGTCCTCCACTGCTTTTCCAGGTCATAAGCAGGGTGCTGAATGCAAAGTAGAGCATCTGGGACACAAACTAGCACCCAGTTTGGATCCTGGCTCTTGCAATGTGAGGATTAGGCACTGAACCTTCATGCTGGGCTCCTGGACGACTTGATAAAACAGAGGGTTCAGTCAAACCTCAAAGATTTTGAAATAGATCTCAAGTAGGGCATTTCTAATTAGCTTCCAGTTGATATTCGTGCTATCAGTTTGCAGAACATATCTTGAGAGCCAGTGATTTTATGCATCAGGATAATGCTAGAAGAGGATTTGATTAAGCAACTTCTAGATGAGTGTTTTCTAATGCCTAGTTTGCAGAAGCCATGTAGAAACACAACCAATGCCTGCAGATCATCTAGTCTACCAGTCACCTGGCAGCTACTTGGTTCTCAGGACAAACTTTGATCAAGAATTTGTAACCTTCATTCATCTGAACATCCCTCTCCCAATCTCAAGTAAACACTTTAAGTTTGCACACTCTCAATTTAAGCTGTCTTTTGGATAGTCCAAATTCAGATTAGAAGGCTGAGTAGTAGCTTGATTTCTGAGATACAGGCTCGACATTTTACTTGGGTCTGAAAACTGGATCCTGTTTCTTGGGAAACTTCTTTTAAAACGAATATCTATTTATTTGAAGGAAAGAGAGTATGTATGTGTCATCCATCTGCTGGGCTTCTACCCAAATAGCTGCAGTCTCCAAATCTGGTCCAGGATGAAGCCAGGCACCAGGAACTCGAGGCATCCTGAGTCAGTGGCTTAGGACTAAGCCTTTAGATATCTTCTTCTGACTTTCATGCACTTGAGTCTGGAGCTGGATCTGAGAGAAAACAGCCAGGACTCAAATCGTCGCCATTGTCCATGCTTACATTGTCAGGATACACCTAAATAGCAGCATGATGGACTTATGTTTGGTTTTGAAGGACTGTACTGTTGTAATGTCATGGGGGAAACAAGTGGTAGGTGGGGATTTGGAGAGAGGAGAGGAGAAATCTCGGCACCTATGAAACTGCATCATGGAATAATAAAATAAATAAGTAAACTTTTAAAAATTATTGCCAGCAACGTGGGTGGAGCTTAACTCACTTTGGCATCATACTGGCTCCAGAAACCTTGAAGAAATTAAAATGATTATACATAGCTGAAAACCAAGGTTGGGGTTCTGGATGAATGAAGTGCTGATACTAGCATGGCAATGCACCCTCAGTTCCATGCTTGAATGCAACCAAAAGTACTAAATTCTCTCTACACCAACATCCTATATCTGTTTTTAAATGTCTCAGTTTTTATTCATGCTCCTTACCCACATTTTCCCTCACGATCCCTACCAAGGCTTTTACGAAACCCACCCTTCTCTGACATTAGACAGAACCATCTGTGTGTCTTTTGGATGGCTGCTTCCAAGAACCATTGCCATTGCTCCTCATAAACACATTTCCAAATCCATCTGAATCCTGCTGTATCTTCTTCTTTAAAAGCCCTATTAGCACAAAGAGCAGGATTGTAGATCATTTCCAAACCTATGGTGTCCAACATATTCTTTTGATTTATATCCAAACATCGTCACCAGCCTTGACCTCCAGGGAAGACACAATCAACTCATCAATGCTCCACAGATGTAAAAGAACAAGTGATGCCAATGGAAATCTCCATGCTGACCCATATGGAGCAAATGTAAACACAAAAACTATGTTTTATCATATCTCCTTCCAATCACACGGCAATCGAGATCTGGCTTTAACATGTGGACAGACATAAGGCAGTGAACAAATCCTGATGACTTTTCTGGCAGTCATCAGCATGGGTAAAGACTCGGAGAGAAAGCAGGCCATGCATAAGCTGTAGTATGTCAGGGCTTAGCCCACCTTTCACCCTGGTACATGTTCCAGGGTGTACCAGGCATGTGATTTGTACATGTACAAGGCATGTGATTTGCATCCAGTGCGTCATCTGGTGAAAAATCCGTAACAAAAGAGAGCAAGCATAGCTTGACTGACTTGTAAATATAGCCATGCCTTTTTCATGGGCTAAATTATTATCAGTACGATTGATAGATAAGCATATTGAGCATGAGATATATACTAAAGTTCATGTCCACTTCTTTGGTAATGATGGCTGCCATGGCGACCAGAGGAGGGCAGAACTTGGGAATATGGCCACTTTCCGGTAAGGGAGCCAGATGTGAGAGTCACCAGCCACCGGGGAAGGAACACACCGGCTGCACACAGAAAAGGATTTAGATGGCCTTTGTTCCAGGGAACTGCAGTCAGGGGTTCCCTTCTCCGTGTAGCAGAAAGACAGACTTGAAGCAGAGAGATGCAGAGAAAGAAGAGCCAGGAAGAGCTGTGCAGAGGAGTTTTAAATCCCCATAACACAGAAGCTGAAGCGGGGGTCGTTTGGGTCCTTGTTTGGTAGAGAATATTGATTTGTGTCAGTCATCGGTGTGGCAATGACCCAGTCGCCTGGGTGCGTGCCAGAATTCCAACGTCCCTTCTGGGTCCCAGCCAGAGGTTAGAGTGTCTCACCAGGCTCAAAGCAATCTCCTCCTTCCTCCATCCACTGTGGCAGCCACCAGGGAACCACCATCATTGCAATTATTTGCAATAAACAATGACCCAAAGGAATGAGGCAATGTATAACCTTTGAAATAGCTGTCTTTGCATCAAGTATAAAATGTTTTGAAATAAAAGAAAAGCTTCTATAAGGCAAACATTAATCAAGCTTCCTATAAATGTGTTTTGAGTGTGACTGTGCTTGCTTAAAAAAAACCAAAAAAGTTGCACATGGATTTCTGCAGTAGAAAACAATCACGTAAGTTATTAAGTTCACAGATTTCATGATTTGGGAATTAGGAAAGGACTTATTTGTGGGTGTTTTGCTTCTGCTCCTTGTTGTCTGGAGCTTCGGCAGAGGATCCCGAAAGGCTGGAGGGCACCTCATAGAAGGGCACTCAAATCATGACAAAACATCCTTGCTTGCTTTCTGGTTTGTGTTGGTGGTGATCCTTTAGCTAGGCTAATTGCTGGAGCTCTTACGTTGACACCTTAACGGGTCTGCCTTCGACACAACGTCCTGACTCTGGTCCCAGTCAGACGCCCAAAAGGAACCAGTCTAAAGCTGTAGAACCTTGCAGGAACTAGCACTGGAAGTCACATGGTTTTCTATGTCAAAGCTGGAAGCCACTTTCATACAAGAAGGGGCAGCACAGATCCCTACCTCTCAAGGTGGGGGGGGAGGGGGATCTCCAGGCCACTCTTAGCAGTATTTAAGATGGAAATTTTGTTGCAGTGACATTTGGAAAAATTTAACCCATCAAAACCATCTGATTCTCTGAGTCAGGCTTGCCTTTCGCTATGTGGATAGTCTTATCTGATAAGGTTGAGACTTCCTTACTGCAGCACGATACATTCCACACTGGAGATCAGCAGTCTTAACTTCCAAAGCTTCATTTGCTTTGCAGGGCAAAATTAAGACTGCCTAAGGTTCAGACTGAATGGTACAGTAACAATGTAACTGGAGCAAAGAACCCAAAGTTTTTGAGTGGAGGTGAGTTGACCCAGTTTTGTGTCTCAAGTACAGGAAACCTTCATGATTTCTCCTGAGCATTGGCCCACTCACCTCAGTTTGAGCAAGCTGAAAAAGCACCCTTGACATAAGCAGAACAGGTTGAGGATTATTTTTGATTGCTGCCAACAGTTGAAGCAAAATATAAACCAGCTAGGAAATTGGAAGTGGATCTGTTTCTTGCTGAGTCTGCACGAGCATCTGATAAGCCTAGATAATTCATGAAAACTAAGCCAGCTGTCCAGGAGAGGTTGCCCACTGCATCTGGGATCGCGGCTCAGTCCATCGCTGCTCCCATCTGGAAAGCACTCTCCATGGCCCTAAAAATATTGAACCTGGGATCTCCATGCACAGGCTTTGGTCTCCTCTGCATCTTTTTGTCTCATCTCCAACTCTGCTAATGACCCTAAAGAGCCTCACCTTTCTGTGAACTGCACTGAAAGGAATGTGGAGGAATGAGTTGGGCCCCTTTTCTGAGTTGCTCTCTCCTCTTTCGGCAGCCTTGGAGATAAGACAGTGGGCTAATTGAGGTGGCTACCTGCATTCAGGCCCTCGCAGACCTATCTCACCGTTGATTTTGGACTGTAGTCTAAATAAACTGCCTCAAAATATTTTTTCAGAAATGTTTGCCAGTATTGCAATTTTCTTCCCTGGCTTTTGAGGAAAAAGAAATTCGCAGGGGATTGTTCAGAAAACAGCCAAAGGAAGGCACTAAGTTTTATTAGTCCATTATATTGTATGACATATTTATGAAGTCTCCCATGTATATCGTATGTGTCTGTATACAACCCCAATAAATGTATAGTACATGCATTATCTTCTAATGAAATACACTGTCTGGTGTCCAGTGTGTACTTTTTTTGAATTCTAAGCATAAGATTCAGAGCAATCTCTTCTTTAGAAATAAGAAACCCCTCTTCACAGTGGCTTATGTCAAGCTAGAGTAAAGCAATTCTAACTTTCATATTCATGCACACACTGAGTCTTCAATAATTCATGGAAAATATGTGTTCTGAATAAACTACACATGGACCTCAGACCTTTCTTGCACCAAAATTAGTTTATTTTTAATTCCATCTTTTCCAGCGATATTTTGAAGTTCCACTGCAGTGTTCCACACAAAATGAGAGTAAAAAGCTTCTTCAGTGAGGAAAACTGACTTCTCTTTTGCTTTGCAGGTATATAGATGCTACACACTGCCTCAGGCCTACGGAGACATTAGCCCTGCTGCCTGCCTTCCTTCGTGAAGATAAATGCTAGGATGTGGTAGCTGAAGACACATACACTTTCACTATTGACAGCAAAACTTAGGATGCATCCAAGTTGCCTCTGGGGACTGCTCTTTGAGAATTATTATTCAACAGTATTACTAGCTAAAATATATTCTGTGGAACAGCAGTCTATGTATGACCTAGGGGCTCCTTCGAAGCACAAAATCTCAGTTTCAATTTATGGATGGAAAAATTGTAATTCTTTCATTTATTTTTTAAAAGATTGGCTATTTTTATTGGAAAGGCAGATTTACACAGTGAAGGAGAGACAGAGAGAAAGATCTTCCATCTGCTGGTTCACTCCCCAGGTAGCTGTAACATCTGGAGCTGAGCCGATCCAAAGCCAGGAGCCAGTAGCTTCTTCCAGGTCTCCCATGCAGGTGCGGGGTGGGTTCCAAGGCTTTGGACCATCTTCTACTGCTCTCCCAGGCCAAAGCAAAAACCTGGAAGGGAAGTGTAGCATCCAGGATTAGAACTTGCAGCCATATGAGATCCTGACACGTATGAGGTAAGGACTTTAGCCACTAGGCTATTGCGCCAGGCCCAAGATGTGTAATTCTAAATATTTGGATTACGGGTGCAAATAGAACATTATTCCACTGCATCAACCTTCTCCTAGGTTTTGAGAAAAGTTGCTCAGATGGAGGGTGTTGTGATGCAGAAAGTTCAACCAGCACTTTCAACCTCTTTTCTCACATAGGGCAGAGTTCCACTTCACGTCCTAGTACTCTACTTCTGAACCAGCTTCCTGCCGGTGTGCTTGGGAAAGCAGTGGTGGCAGGTCAAGCACTTGGGTTCCTGCCACTCACATGGGAATCCTAGTGAAATCCTTGGCTCTTGGCGTTGGCCTTGCCAAGTCTTCATTGCTGCAGCCATTTGTGGAGTGAAGCCCATCCCCCTTACTCAGCCTTTCAAATAAATAAGCCAATATTGTTTAAGTCGTTGGAAAAAAAGACTTACAAGGAGTTTCCAAGCATAACATGCCTTTTTCTAACATGCTGTTACTACTATAAGAAAGTCCACAAATTAAAGTCTTAGGAAATGGATGCTGAGAAGGTTTTTTTTTAAGATTTATTCGTTTTTACTGTAAAGTCATATATAGAGAGAGGAGGAGAGACAGAAAGGAAGATTTTCCATGCAATGATTCACTCCCCATGTGAATAGAACGGTTGGAGCTCCTCCAATTCGAAACCAGGAGTCAGGAGCTTCTTCTGGGTCTCCCACGCAGAGGTCCTAAGGGTTTGGGCTGTCCTCGAGTGCTTTCCCAGGCCACAAGCAGGGAGCTGAATGGGAAACAGGTCTGCCAGGATTAGAACCTGTGCCCATAAGGGATGCCGGTGCTTGCAAGACAAGGACTTTAGCTGCTAGGCCATGGCACTGGGCCCAGAAGCTGTCAAATTTTGAGAAATCTTACAATACTCTCAAGTTTGGTAGAATTAGAACAGCAGCAAAAATCTCACAGGGCTGAAAAATCCACAATCCCACAGAGTTTGAAATTCAAGGTTTTGTTTTTTTTTTTCCAAAATACTTGCTTAAGAGGTACAAAAAATAGGTTTAAGAAAGCAAGGACTATGAGAAATCAGAAAGAGCTATGAGCCATGGAAAGGCATTATGGCATAGTGAGTAAAGCCACAGCCGGCAATGCCAACATCCAGTACGTGTGCCAGTTCGGGTCCCAAATGACTCATTTCTGAACCCTGGAAAGGCAGTGAACGATGGCTCAGTTGGCTGAGTCCCTGGCACACCCCACTGGAGTCCCGGCCCAGCCGGACTCAGTGCTGGTGTTTGCTGCCACTTTTCTCCCTCTGTGTCTTTCTGCTTCTCTCTAACTTTTACTTTCTAATAAGTAAACCTCAAAGAAAAAGAGCTTTGGGTCAGCAAGACCACTGTTGATTTTTGCTAGTAAAGGTATTTTCTTTTTTTTCCAGAAGAAAAGACTAGTTATCTATGTCGTGTTTCTCTATGTAGATATTTCTTTCTTTTTAGGGCCATGGACCATCAGCTCAAGTTCTGGTGAAATCATGCTCTCTAATTGACAATAGCTGGGGTGATGCCAGATGTTTGGCCATTCTATCAACCTACCAGATAAAGCCAGTGCTGTCGGGCCACTGACAGCTCACATCAAGACCTACACTAGCAATTACCAACTAGGAGGTGGCTTATACTTAAACAGCGCTTGTCTTGGATTGAAAGAATGAGGGAGGAGGTTTTTGATGGGGTAAAAACTGGTGCTACTTGTTTAGATTCCCTAGTGTTTTTTCAGAAATCTGGAGCTAGTGCCCGACCTTGTATTTTAATCTTTCCTTGACTTTGTTTTCACATCGCTTGTCATAGTGCAGAGGTTCCTCCGAATGACCAAGTTGTCCTCATCGTCACTTGTTCTCTATGATCCCTTGCTTTCAGTGTATTACACACTTAAAACTCAAATAAATTGCCACAACCTTTTGGATATACTCATAATAAGACATTAGAATGGAACTATATGGAGCTTGTATTATAGTGTCTTAGTAAGCTGCCCTTTGCAAAGTTAACACCCCATACCGGATCACTGATTCAAGTCACACTTTTTCTGCTTTCAGTTCTGCTCCCATGTGGGAGACCAGAATAAAGTTGCTGATTCATGGCATCAGCCTAGTCCAGCAGAAGCCATTGCGACTGTTTGGGGAAGTGAACCAGCGGATGGAAGACCTGTCTCACCCTCTATCACTTTGAATGCCAAGTAAACAAACAAATCATCAAGAAAAAGGAGTGGCATCATATAGGCTGTGTATACATGTGTTGCCAATTGATCAGTAAATGCAAAGTACACATTCTATCTTGCATAGTACTAGGGAGACAAAGTGGGAGCCTGAGAGAATCTACTTCCTACAGGCCTGTTCACTGAAGTGGTAGAGACCATCACCCACAATACATGATAGGGATATCTGCCCTTGCCATTCCCCAAACTCTTGTTAAAATTGAACTGACCTCTCTACCATGTCTGCATAATTTTCTTCTCTCACCCTCTCTACCCTTCCCTCTCCTTGCTTGCTAAGATTCTGTTGTAAGGGCTCTCACAGTAGTTCTCCCTTCTGGCCCACATTCTTTTCAAGAGTGTGTGTGTGTGTGTGTGTGTGTGTGTGTGTGTGTGTGTGACTGATTTCTAATTACCCGCAGTGTAAATCTGAATTTTTCAATATCATGAAGGAACTTTGTCCAAATTAAAAGTCAGAGACTAGTAAAATTGAAGATTTATCTATTTATATCTTCAATCTTTCTGTATGATTGCTGGTGGTGAAAAGTAGGCACTTACTAGCATGCCTGGGTCACTGTACCACAGACTCTTCAAATATAAATGAAAATAGTATTTACTTATCCATGGGGTATTGCAAGGAGTAAGTGCAATGTGGTAATTAGGCACTTAGAAGAGTTCAGGACTTTAAAGTGCACACGAAGCATTTGCAATTATTATAAAGCACAGCAGACTAGACAAAGTAGAGTGTCGCAGGTGGAATAGGTTAAAAAGAACGTTCAGATTCACAGTAAAAGCAGAAAAGACACACTCAGTCTAACGCATCCAGTAAGCAGAAATCCCTCACCATTACAGAAGTGTAGGTGATGGGGAGCTTCAGAAACATAGAGAACAGACTAAACTTACCTGCCACTGTGACAGTGACGCATTCAAGTATGCAACACACTGTTACACATGTTCAGCATTTCAACTCTAACACAGACTCTGTGGCAGATTAAATTGACTCACACCTGAAGGCTTTCCATGGACAATCTTGTTATTTTTCAATAGAAATGTGAGGAATATATGTTTCAAAGCAGATTTTCAGCTTCTATTAATAATTATATGGCATCTGAGCAATATTCTCTGAAAGAATATAAAACACCTCAGCTTAATATTGGCTGTAACACAAATGTTTTCTTCGTATTCCAATGGCATAGTAGTATACCTCAAGCCATCATTTAATAGAGAGCTATTATGGGGACAAATGTATGAATTCCAAATAGGAATCAAAGAATAAGGATACAAGGTGCTGTACAATAATGATTTTAAAAAAACAGCTAGATGAGACACCTTCAAGACATATCATTGCAGCAAATTATTCTTAGAATTTCTACAATCAGCCAATATTAGAACATGTTATACTTGATGTCTCTTGTTCTTGTTACCAAAATTTATTATGGCAATGAAGCTGAGCATGAAATAATGTGGAACACTCTTCTTCAATATTTGTATCATGATCTTTCCAAAATAGCACAACAATCAACTGAGGAAGATGGAATAATCAGAAAATAGTTTTCTCTTTGGTATGGTGACCACTTACAGCAAATTGTTAAAACAGGTTTTTCATTTGCCTATAGTTAAGCAAGCATTTGTAAGACAGCTGGTCTAAGTTGAAAAGTTCCATAAACTTAATAAATGTATTTGTAAAATGTGGATATTGGACAATCTTTTGTGGCAATGAGGCCTGGCCAAAAAGTACTCCAAGTCAAATCTGAAGCTCCGTGCATTTTAGGGATCAGACCCCAAACTGCTCAGGCCCAGGGACAGGAAACAGCAAAACCAAGGCAATAGAAGATCCTATTCCCAGTCTATTCAAGCAGCCTTCTTCCCTGTATGATGACTTATCTAATTTGAAAGTCAGAATACATTGGCTTTTTCATTTCCCTTTTGCTCTTGCAAATGACTTAAATGTCAGTTGACCCAAGATTTTGCCTTATTAATCTGGCACATGGAATAAAATTGATCATTTGGAAAAATCCATCGGATGTATAAGTCACTAAGGATCACACATTTTATTAAAGTGACTGATTTTTGTGGAAATAACCTTTTAAGATTAGTTAGGATTCAACATAAGGGAATCAAGTCACATGTTTGAACAACATATTTGGTAGAACATGCGAACAGACCACATCTCCATAAATGAGGATATATTCACACATCCACAAAAATCAGACCAGAAAACGTGGTTATAAGATAATAGACAGGAACTATTAGATGATTTGTGACACACAGTTCTTTATATACGAAGAAATGTAAAAACTGGGATTTTATAATATTCTGATATTGTTTCTGCTATAACATTTATATACCAACACTGAACATTAAATCATAGCAATAATAGCAGAATCAAACAGTTCTCTCAAATTATACAAATATTCTCTCTGTGGCATTTTCGATAGCTATTTACATTTCTGATATTAAACTGAACAAATATAACGCTTATAACTAAAATTTTACAAGGTTTATTACAGATATGCTTTCTTTCACATTCTATGTGAGGTTTTCTTAAATGTAGTTCAGATAAATTAATTTTATCACATGTAGGAATACTTACATTGAACCATGTTCATGCTTCAATCATTGCTTGGAGGAAGAGGGTTTGGAAAGAAAATGATGATCACTAGAGTGCCAACCAAGCTTGAAAAACTTATTTTGAAGTTAACTCATTCTATCTCTGCCTGCATGGGAAATTGGGAAACACCAACGGCAAGCAAACCAGTAGGTTCTTTGGGAAGCCATTGACATTCCTTCCATGGGAAAGAAGCTCCAGCAATCATCATCATTTTTGCCTGTTCTCCATGAAACTACGTAAAGAGAAACAATTCCCTCAGAATCTCCTGGGCTGAGAACAAATGGCTCCACCCTGAGCATCATTACTGAAACCTAGAAAGGCACTGTCAGCTTTGCAGAGACAGAATTAATCCCAGGTGGAGACTTCTGCTCAATTTTATCTTAGGTTGTACACTGAAAAGTGCCTGAATTTGGTTTGTTTTTTTTTTTTTTTTTGGAAAGACAAGTAGATTTCAGAGAACTTCATGGAACTCCACAAATTTAACATTTTAGCTATGCAATTGTACATCTAAAAATAAACATTACTTCACCCTTAAGGTCCTTCTCCTTTCTTTGGTCATGGTGTTGATTAGGCATTACCATCAGTCAAAGAACTTCACTATTTAAATATCAGTAGGAACAAGAAACTTTGAGTTGGAAAGAATTCTCTGTCCAAAACATCTAGATACTGAGGATTAAGGAGAACGAACAGAAGTGATCCATCGTGAATTTTAAAACGTACATCAACTTTGGAATTATTTTCTTCGACATCTTCACTTTATAAAAGATAAACCAGAATTCAAATAACTCTATGATTATATTTTTAAAAACAGCCACCATTGAGTATTGGGGTGGGAGTGCAAAGATATTCTTAGAAAAAAAACAATGATTTCAAAGGGGCCAGCACCAAGGCTCAACCAACTAATCTTCCACCTCCAAGTGTCAGCATCACATATGGACACCAATCCATGTTCCAGCTTCACTTCCCATCCAGCCTGAGTGAACAACAGAGGATGGCTCAATTCCTTGGGCCTTTGAACTCGTGTGGAAGACCTGGAAGAGGCTGCTAGTGCTTGGCTTTGGTTAGACTCAGTCCCTTCCGTGGAGACTATTCATTTGGGGAATGAACCAGTGGATGGAGATCTTTCTGTCTCCACGCACTGCAAAATCTGCCTTTCCAACAAAAATAAATCAAGCCTTAAAAAAGAGAAAAGGACAATCTAAAATTAAAAGAGGGAAGATCAAAACCAAAACTAGCCAGAGCTTCTGAGAAGTCAGAGACTCCATTCCTGATTCCATCACGCATCATTCAACTCATCCTTCATACCTTCACTTTCTATGCTAGAAACCTAGCATCCTAACACTCGTGATCTTCATAATATTGTTAAAGGAATAACATCATTACCTATGTTCAATCAAGACTGCTTGACGTCTTAAAGATAATGTGTGTATGTTTTAAGAAGAAATGTCTATTTCTCAAAAAAATGAGACTTATTTTTAGCCTAAAATGATTTAACACATTGAATATTATTGACAGTTTTGCAGTCTAAAAATCAGCTATCCAATTATTTAAAAGTGATCAATTTGGGATTAAGGTTAAACTAAATAAAAATAAATAAATAAAAAGGTCTAATCAGTGTTTTTAGACTTCACAAGAACAATATGCTGCCATTAATTTTGTCAATATGCTTTCTTAAAATAAGGTTTTGGATTTTTTATTGAAATGCAAAAATAAAACACAAGATAATGGAGAGGAAGTACCTCCCACATCTGTGAATAATCATAAGTTTAAACATGAGACTTCAGGTGTTTGCATTGTCTTAAGGTCTGATTATGAAATTCTGTGCTATCCAAGCAACTAAAATGTCCTTAGACTTAGGCAAGTTTCTTCTTTTAAAGATTTTGTTTTTATTGGAAAAGCAGAATTACACACAGAGAGAAAAATATCTTAGATCCCTTGGTTCACTCCCCAAATGGCTAGAAGCTGGGCCCATCTGAACGTAGGAGACAAGAGTTTCCTAGTCTCCCACATGGATGCAGGGCCTTAAGGCGTTGGGTCATATTACTCTGCTTTCCCAGGTCATTTGCAAGGAGCTGTATTTGAAGTAGAACAGTTGGTACATGAACCAGTGCCCACATGGGATGCCGACACTACAGGTGGAAGATTAGCCTACTACACCACTATCCTGGTCCTAATACTCATTCCTCCGAATCAGTGTTTTTTTTCCTGTGTGGTCTCAGCACTAGCATTAGCATCACCTTGGAAATTGTTGGATCATACCCTGAGAGTTGAAGACTAGATCTTCACAAAGATGTCCACTTTTTCATCCTTTAAACCTGTGAAGAAGTTACTTTCCATGGCAAAAGCATCTTGCAGGTGGGACTAAGTTAAGAATATTGAGATGGGTAGGTCTTCCTAGGTTCCATGAGTTGACTCAATGCAGATAGTCACAACAGGAAGTTGGCAGAGTAATCAGATGGTAAGGGACAGGAATAGAGAGAGGGAGAGAGAGGCAGGGACTTCAAGGAGTATAGGAAGCTTTTAGATGGTGCAGAAGCAGGGAAACTAGTTCTATCCTGAAACGTCCTGAACAAACACAGACTCACTTTGGATTTCTTATCTCCTTAGGAGTAACATAATACATTTGTATTTTCTTAACTCATTAGATTTGCAGCGATTTTATTTCAACAGTATTAAATCTAAGAGTCATGGCTATTAGAAAGTCTGTATTTTAACAAACCCTCCAGGCAATGTTGGTACACCATAAAACTTTAGAATCATAGAATTAATACATGACCCTCAGATATGTAGTGAACAGTGCAGTAGCCCTCAGGCAACAAGCGAAGACTTGGAGCAATAAAGAGGAAAAGAAGGCAGTGTAGTGATGAGCTGGAAGGAGACCTGGGCTGTGTGAGGACTTTTAATGACTCCCAAGTCAGTGGGTCTTTTTTCGTCTTCCCAAAATGGAAGAGACCAAATTCATGCTTTCAAGTCCTTAATAGTGATGTGACCATACATTTTTCTTTTTTTTTATTGGAAGATTTATTTTATTTTTATTGGAAAGCCTGATATACAGGGAGGAGGAAGGACAGAGAGGAAGATCTTTCATCTGATGATTCACTCCCCCACATAACCGCAATGGTTGGAGTTGAGCTAATCCAAAGCCACGAGCCCAGACTCTCTTCCGGGTCTCCCATGTGGGTCCAGGATCCCTAGGCTTTGGGCTGTCCTTCACTGCTTTCCTAGGCAACAAAGAGCTGGATGGGAATTGGAGCAGGTAGGATTAGAACTTGTGCCCATATGGGATCCTGGAGTGTGCAAGGTAAGGACTTTAGTCACTAGGCTACTGAGTCAGGCCCGACCATATTGTTTTCTAACTGGGAGTCCATCAAACTAATCCTGAGATATGAATTCTTAAAAGGTATTTTTACTATGCTCTACTTCAAATATGACTTTTCCTTTAATTATAAATGAAGGTAATACACTATGGTAGTAATGCCTGAATTTTTACTTAGTCACTGCCAGAAATCAGAAATTTTTTTATTATTTTATACATGTTGTAGATGTCTTTAATCACCATTTACCCACATCACTATAAAATTATGGCAATACATAGATGCACACCTAGGTCCTTATTGTGCAATTTCAACTATAGAAATATATCATCACAAATGCAATTTTTTTTACATTCAGATAATTGCCTTGCAAATGCTGTTTAAAATATATTTTGTTTGTTTTCATTTCTGCAAAATAGATCATTTTCTCTTACTAAGTTTTTCGCTGGCTCATAGATTATACAATAGCATTATTCTTTCCAAGAAATTTTTTTTATTTTCTTTTCCATTTCTTCATAGACACATTGGGTATTCAGTAGCATGCTATTTAACTCCATAGCATTGTAAATTTTTTAAACATTTTTTTCATGCTGATTTTGTTTTATGACTTTTCATTTAAGGGGATGTATAGTAACTGTGTAGTAGAGACTATCACATACAGATGTGAAGATGAAATGCAGTGTGCGTCTCTACTTCCAAATCAAAAATAGACTCCCAGTGAAACCGTTCAATATATCTTGACAATAGGATGCTGGACTCTGTGCCATTGTCCGTACCTGCAATGTCAGGACACACTTATATAGCGGAACGATGGACTTATGACTGCATATGAAGGACCATACTACTGTAATAATATAGGGGAAATCAGTAAGAGGAAGGGAGAGAATCTGGGGAGGAACTAAGGGAAATCCCAGAGTGTATGGAATTGTATCATAAAATAAAAACTAAAATTTAAAATATATATATGTATACATACATATATATACATATCATATACATGTATATATTTGCTGGCATGTGTGTTCAATCTTCTTCTAAGGAAAATTCGTTAGACGCCCAGCAAACTTCCAAAGAAATTCATCCCAAGTAAACTAATGGAGAACATCTGATATTAATATGTGTTTTGAAATGTGAGGTGATGTGAAGAAGACATGTATCCTTATGACACATTTACTAACGATAAGACAGGGAAAAAGAAGGTAAATTCTATCAGAGATCAAGAAAAAAATCTTACATAAGATGCTTTAAAGAGAATCATGTTGCGCCACTTGTTTCTTCTCTCCTGCTTATACAGGTTTCAAACAATTAAGGACTTACACTCTTTTTTAAAAAAATTTATTCATTAATTACATTGTATTATGTGACAGTTTCATAGGTACTAGGATTCTCCCCACCCCTCCCCAAACCCTCCCCACATGGTGGATTCCTCCACTTTGTTGCATAACCACAGCTCAAGCTCAGTTGAGATTCCCTCATTGCAAGCATGTACCAAACCTAGAGTCCAGCATCTTATTGTCCAGTCAAGTTCAGCGGCTTCTTAGGTATACCCTCTCTGGTCTGAAGACAGAGCCAGCAGAGTTACACTCTTTCCAATGAATGAACTCCCCTCTAAGTGAAACACCAAGGAAACAGAAAACTATACAGATGATGCAGCAGTTGAAAAGACAGCTCTGAAACAGGATATAATTATCTGAACAGCTTTTCAGAGTGCATTTTTCCCTTGCCCCATTAGATGGCTGAAGGAACTTTGCAGTTCTGAACTGTCTAAACAGCATTCAACAAGATAGTCTATGAAATTAGGATAAACAGTTGCATTAACCTTGCTAGATGAACCATGGATGCTTATGAGTTCAGAGTTACGCCACATGATCTTCCAAGAATGTTATTTGTCCAGAACTTATCTACATGATCTGACTTTTATGACCATCTAGAATTGGTCAGATATTCATGTGAAGACTTACTTTCCCATGAGCGTTTTCTTACCACACTCTACCCAAAGTATTCTACTCACTTTCCCAAGGTTATACAGCCAACAGATCCCCAGTGGACTGGAAAGCAAAACAAACAAACAACAAAAGCCAAAAAGAAAACAGTGATAAATTTAATGTGAAATCTAATGTGCAGAAATCACTTAGTAAGTGAATACATATTGGGCTCTGTAATATCTGTAAAGAATAACATGATAATTGCTAGTTTAACATACTTACACTAGAATATATTAATATATTAATCTTTTTTTGCTGCATAGTCCAAAATCTAGGTTCTATCATAGGTAGTAAAACTGAAGAGTTGGAGACATTTGAAGAAAGAGTTTTATTAGATTACTAAATCCTGAGAATATTAATGTAAAAGAAAGATGGAAAGAAACATTGCTGCTTCTTCTGAGAAGAAAGGCAGACATACAGAGAGAAGGAGATACAAAGAGGAAGATCTTCCATTCATTGATTCACTCCCCAAGTGGCTGTGATGGTCAGGGCTGAGCTGATCCAAAGCCAGGAGCTTCTTCCAGGTCGGAAACAAGGTTCCAAGGCTTTGGGCCGTCCTCTACTGCTTTCCTGACCACAAGCAGGGAGCTGGATTGGAAGTGGAGCAGCCAGACACGAACTGGCACCCATATGGAATTGCGACACCTACAAAATGAGGATTTAACCGCTAGGCTATCACTCTAGGCCCTGCAGATACATTCTTAGTTCCAATGAATCTCCAAAGGATTGCGTCATATAAATCTTTCAGTTTCCATTAAGACCTAAGCAGTTCAACTATCTAGATGGTCTATTTAGGAAAAGGTAGTAGAGTCCCAGTTATCATTGTACTTTTAACTTTCTTTCTTTCTTTCTTTCTTTCTTTCTTTCTTTCTTTCTTTCTTTCTTTCTTTCTTTCTTTTCTTTCTTTTTTTGCATTTGGATCAATATACTACTGTAACCATTTGAAATCAATGAACATTCTAAAATGGATTGATGTTAGGAGTAGTCCAATTTTTTGCTGGGTAAACGATGATTATTTTGTGCTTCCAAACAATTGTGGCCTAATTAAGCATCGAAGTGACAATAGCCATTGCCTGTCATTTACTATACAGAATCCTCTGGTTCCATGTCTGTTTTCATTGTATCTGGGTGTTCCTGTACCCTGACATCCGGACCAGTTCTAAAGTTGCACAATGCCAGCTGACGAAGCAAAAGGACTGCTACTTAAATTGGTCCATTCAGTTTTTGCCTAACTCATTATAACAATTAGAATTTTCCATGTCCTGAAGTCTTTGGTTGAAGTTTGCCACGGGACCAAGGTTTTATAGCAGACCTAGCAAATGCCTAAGTTTTCGTATCAGTAGCACATTAAAGACTAACAAGGATCTTTTTTGTTTATTTGTTTGTTTTTTGCTGCCATGAACCTGTGTCATTAAGTAAAATCTATAGATTTATCTCAGAATGTTTTAAAATGCATAAAATTAAGTACACAGAGCTATAAAGAAGACAAATTAAAACATAGTCCCCCCAATGTATTAATCACATTTTATAGCATCTATTATCTTACAGAATGAGAACATTTTAGAAATTTTCACTATAATAATTTACCATAATTTAGAAGGCTCTGTATACTCAGAGGTAACTGGAGACATTTGCAACCAACATCTCATGGTAGTATATTTGATTTGCATATCAATATGTGATTTGTTGCCTATATTAATAACTGAAAGAAATACTAAATTCCAGTGACACTCTGGCAGAAGCAAAAAGTTTTTCTATTCAAACTCATAAAGTTAGAGAAGTTTAATTCCTAGAGACACCAGAGGTACATGAACTGTGGGTGAAAAATATTCAGGTTGAGTCCAGAACAATAGCCTAGTGGCTAAATCTTCGCCTTGTATGTTCCGGCATCCTATGTGGGTGCCAGTTCTAATTCCAAATGCTCCATTTCCCTTCCAGCTCCTTCCTTCTGGCCTGGGAAAGCAGTAGATGACCTAAAGCCTTGGGACCCTGTGCCCACATGGGAGATCAGGAAGAAGCTCCTGGCTTCTGACTTTGGATCAGTTCAGCTCTAGTTGCTGGGGCCACTTGGGTAGTTGAACCAGTGGATGGAAGAATTTTTTTCTCTATATCTCTTTCTCTCTGTGTATCTACCTTTCCATAAATAACCAACCAACCAATCAATAAACATATTAAGATCTAGATCAATGCCTCAAAGATTAAACACTTGCTACTTTGTTGATAAGAAAAATGTTGATGGAGTGAATTCAGAAAACAACTCAATCTAATGAGATGTGTAGAAGATTAACATACATACAATTATTAAAAGATAATGTCAAGAATCCCTTCATTTTTCAGGTGAAAACAGACATCATTTTACAGTTACCGTTTTCCCAGTTATTTGATCTTCCTCCCACTGAATTAATGTCTTAGTCTCAAGGAGATTGTCAGAATCCGCTTTCTAAACAGTCTCTGGATGGGACTGTGGGAAAAACCAGAAGCCAACTCCAACCGACTGCGGTCCTGTCCTCTGAGCTTGCAGGTTTTCTGTGTTCAAGAATGGACAATCTTCAGTTATCTTTCCATGTTCTGGATAACATGTTGTAGTAAAGTTTGATCTGGGAGAAAAGCAATGCCCAACAGGAATTACCCTGTTAGCCTCTCTCTCTCCAGTTATGCGCCTGTGCCACTTTCTCCTTACTATAATCTTGATAGATCTGGGGACAGATGCACAAACAAAGAAATAGCCTTGGGAAGAAGCAGAACATTGGGCTCGTGCTTCTGCTCCATCTGAAGTGTAGACACTTTTAGAGCCCACCAAAGAGTTAAACACTCACCATCTACAGACAAAGAAGAAACCTAAATAGATGGGTAGAGAGTAAGATCCTCCTAGACAAAACATTTTAAGAAGAACTGCGCGGCATCTCACAGCATACAACCAATGTTTATTATTTTTCTCTCCACAACAATAACAACTTGTTAAAATGCTGTCCAACCCATTTGAAAGTGAAGCTGAGGAGGGAGGGGACGCCTGTCATTGCAGCCTCTCCCTTCAAGCCACCACAAATATTATGCTCTTGCTGTTTTGTTTAACTTGGGCTGAATTCACTTCATACAGTAACAGAAAGGGAGAGTTGGGTCCATTAAGAATAAACTTCAAAAACCCTCTGGCTTTGGGGTTTTCTTGTGTTATTCCACCTCAAATTCAGAGGATATGAAAGATGGGAAGATTAGTGAGGGTTTTGACCTGGCTGTTCTTTGACTGAATGGCTTCATAAATGCCAATTGAAATAATTATCAAGCCATTATGATGATTTGCATTAAAAGTGGTAACTTAAGCAAGCAGTCCCTGCATGTGGAGCAGGGCAGTTGGGGGGGTAGCATGCAACGTGATGAAAGAACCATTGAAGCCATACCAGCTTCCTGGCTTCCAGAGGATTACCACACAGTAGTTCACAAAAAGGTTATTCTTCCAGATCTATTTATACTCACAGCACTTACAGTGCATGCTCGCAGCACTCCCTTTCCTGGTGGAGATTTGGGCCCATGCACAAATTATCATCTGGCACAGACATAGCAGCAGCAGCTTCTGGAGGCGGTGATGCAATGCTTGGAATGTGGCAGAACAAAGAAAAGGCCTCTGTTTATCAACACTTCCCTGTGCTGCCCATGTGAGAAAATGGTACCAGCATCCCTGGGTACCAATCCCTATGTGCCCTTCTCCCTTTTCCTTCCCCCACTTATTTCCTTTTATCACAGTCGGTTCCTTAAAATTAGTGGCTTACCCTCCATCCCTCTTGCTTTTCTACTTAAAATAACAAGGCAGGATATGATGGGTTCAAATTTCTGTTTAAGTAACCGCTTTTCTCAGAAAGGAAAGCAGTTACCTTATAAATGGTACTCAAACGCTTTGGAGATGATGTTTTGAAGACACCAGACTCTGCTTAATGCAGGGTCTGCCGGAGGATGGGAGAGTATAATGTTGAGCAGTGTAGTGTAAGGCTCTAGTTAATACTTCTGAAAGGCATAGCAGAAGGAACACAGATGAGATTAAGGACCACATAGCCCTGGAAGTTACATCACAGGTCATACGTTTAGCACATTTTGGGGGTGAGTCAAGCATGAATCAACCCAATGGGTGTCATTACTAAATTCTGAGTCTCGTGTACCCAAAACTGTCTGATAAGATGGTTAACTGTAGACAACTACAATTTTAGAGAATCCAATTCAATAAAAGAGATCTGTATTTTTTCTTTTAAGAAATTGTTTTATTTGCAGGGTGAATGAAGATAATGAAGAGGTCCAGGTCTTAGATCACTCCCCAGGCGGCTACCACAGCCAGAGATGTGCTAGGTTAAAGCCAGGAACTGAAGTTCACCCATTCCAGCTCTCCAACATGGGTGGCTGGGACCAAAGTACTTGAGCAGTCAGTGCTAACTCCCTGAGTGTGTATGCCCTGGCCGGACGCTGGGATCTACTGCAGGGCTAGAACTTGAAGCCAGGCATTCCCACGTAGGTTTCAGGCATCCGATGAAGCATCTTAAACAACTGTATCTAAAACTGGTCCCAAGATCTATGCTTTTATTAACAAAATGATGTTTCTGATGAATGAACATCGCTACGAAAGTCGAGGTTTGACCTGTTTCAAAGCTCAGTTTGTCTACCTGACACTTACTATGCGTGTCTTCACTCCAGGCTGGGCTGGTCTACTGGGATCTAGTTCAGGGAACTTGTTCAAGTCAATGGTCTGCTATAAACTTTATCAAATCAGCATGGAGAAAATTTGATAAAAATTCTAAAAAGTTTCAATAAATGCAGCTTTCTTTTACCCAACAACCACATTAAAAAGTGAATGAAGAAGATTATTAGCAACAAAAAAGCCTACTTTGAGTTTTTCCTGATAATCTCCACCATCCAGGAGATCCCGACTTCTAAATCCATGAAGAATTTTTGCCTGGTTCCACATTTTAAGTAACAGAAATCTCAAAGTATATGCTTCTTACATGTCATTTTGTGCAATATTGGTGATATTCTACCATGATATTGAGTCTGGCTATAATTCACTACCTGCCTTTTTAAAATACTGTATCAACATCAACTTTGTGGTTCATGAGTGTCTCAAATTTAAGCCTTTAAAAACTCCTGAAATTGAGCCCGGCGGCGTGGCCTAACGGCTAAAGTCCTCACCTTGAATGCCCCGGGATCCCATATGGGCGCCGGTTCTGGTCCCGACAGCTCCACTTCCCATCCAGCTCCCTGCTTGTGGCCTGGGAAGGCAGTCGAGGACGGCCCAATGCATTGGGACCCTGCACCCATGTGGGAGACCTGGAAGAGGTTCCAGGTTCCCGGCATCCGATCGGCACGCACCGGCCCATTGCGGCTCACTTGGGGAGTGAATCATCGGGCGGAGGATCTTCCCCTCTATCTCTCCTCCTCTCTGTATATCTGACTTTGTAATAAAAATAAATCTTTATTAAAAAAAAACTCCTGAAATTATTATTTTTAGATTCCTGGTATCATCTTTCCTTTCAGTAATGAGTCCAGTAGTTGATTCCAGGTGTCTGTTCTTGTAATTCTCTTGATATGTGCCAAAATTCATTTTCATTTGTTGTTCATTAAATTCAATCTTCTGTGGAAACAAACAAATAAAAAACACAACAGGATGAACTGGGAAGACAAATTAGAATAGTCTTAAAGGAATGCATAAGTATTTGGACATGGACATGTTTTTAGATTTCTCACCTAAGCTGCTCAATAGGAAAAAGCTCTGTGTGGGGGGGGGGGGGGGGGCGGTGTATGTGAGAGAGAGAGAGAGAGAGAAAGAGAGAGAGAAAGAGAGAGAACAAAATGGATCACCCCAGACGGAGTTTCTTTTGGGATCCCTCCAACTGAACTGCTGAGCTCAGAAGCCCAACCATGAAGAGACTATGTCAGCCAGCGGATTCTAAAGAGATTTCATTGTGAGTTAATGATGAGATTGGAAGCAATTCAGAACTGTTGAACTATCAAAACTGCTTGAGCAGGACCCTCGGAGTATGCCCCACGTCAGGGACCTGGAATGGGTGGGAGGCTGGGTGGGGCTTCTCCCTTTATCTCTCCCTTTACCTCAAATACAGAAAAAAATAATATTAATTTGGAAACAATGGTCTTACCCACTTTCCTGTAGCCCTTGATCCTCTGTGTGCTAATCAATTATGTAAAGATTATCAAAATAAAAGGAAAAAGAGAGAGAGAGAAAATTCTGAAATTCTTTGGGTGGGAATTCTCAAAGACACTGCCTGCTTGAAGCTGCATGTCACGTCAGCTTACTCACTTCATTCTCTGAGATCAGATGATCCTAGTTTATCTGTCATCTAAACCCCAAGCTTTGTGTTACATAGGGAAGCTTCACCACTCTACCCACGTCCATTAAGTCAGATACTTTTAATGGCAACATAAAAGTTAACTCTGAGTACCCAGAACACCTCTGGATTCTATTCTGTAACAAAGTCAGAATTCTGAGTGAAATTTTATTTAGTTTAAGCTTCCTATGACATTTCTGAGGATAGACAGGTGGGACAAACATGCTGACCAACTGGCTGATTATTTTAATCAATACTCCACTTTTTTAAAAGTAAAAGTTTGCTTGATTTTACTTGAAAAGCAGAGTTACAGAGACGAGGAGGGAAATAGAAAGAGATCCTCCATGCACTAGTTTACTCCCCAAATGGCCACGACAGTCATAGATGAGCCAACCGAAAGTCAGGAGCCGGGAGCTCATGTGCCCATATGACTGTAGAGACCCAAGAACTTGAGTCATCCCCTACTGATTTCCCAGGTCATAAGCAGTAGACTGGATCAGAAGTGAAGCGGTTGGGACCAGAGCTGGCACTTATATGGTTAGCGGCAGCACAGGTAGAAGTTTATCTTACTACTAGCCCCTTATTTAGTGTTCTTTATTTGAAGTCATATTGGAAATAAGAACTGTATTTCCAATATTTTCGATTTAGTTTTGGTATTAAAGCTTTGCAGGATGCAAGCACAAAGCTTCAAAGAAAAGATGTCGAAGAACTAAAATTCTACACCAACATTTCCACAGCTCCCACTTCAGAATCCATAATAAAGAATAGATCTGTTCTTGCCATCATCCATGAGACTTTCTGTCCAGTTAGATAAATTATGTGGCATGTAGGCTGTACCTGTACCTATCAAGCATGTTTCTAGGTGATGATAAATACTCAGTAGTTATCAACATGACTCACAATTTGCAAAGCACACATGAGTCCACCTTAAATGCTTTGCTAGAAACACTGATACAATTTCACAATTGCCATACCCTCTCTTTATAACATGTCATGTGATATCACATTTGGATGTAGATTTTAAAATGAAATCAGGAGCTAGCCTGATGCAGTAGCCTAGTAGCTAAAGTCCTCGCTTTCTAAGCACCAGGATCCCATATGGGTACCAGTTCTAATCCTGGCAGCCCCGCTTCCCATCCAGCTTCCTGCTTGCAGCCTGGGAAAGCAGTCGAGGATGGTCCAAAGCCTTGGGACCCTGCACCCGTGTGGGAGACCTGGAAGAAGCTCCTGGCTCCTGGCTTTTTAGACTGGCTCAGCTCTGACTGTTGCGGTCACTTGGGGAGTGAATCATTGGACCGAAGATCTTCTCTGTCTCTCCTCCTTTCTGTATATCTGAGTTCACAATAAAAAGAAATCTTTTAAAAAAATGAAATCAGATGGATAAGCTTCTTTGTTTTGCTTACCCTTAATCGATGGTAGCCGGGAGATAATAGAACTTAAATCACAGGATTTTCTCTGTGATTAGCAGTAAAGTGCATGCCGAAACATTTGATCTATGGTAGTAGTAGATATGCAGTAAAACTAGGTTATCATGTCATTAAAAATATCAAAAACTAAACCTGCCATGGCCACTGTTCTAATTACTATTACTTTATGGTAGCTCACACTCACATTTAGTAATGGGAAACTGTCAGGATGGACCACAAAGTTGCAAAGAAAGGAGCATGTAATAGAATTAAAATCCAACAGCATTATTTTAATACCACCCATTTTAGAATCCACAATAAAGACTCGATTGGTCCATGTTATGATTTTTTTCATGAAAGTCTATGCCCAATGAGATCCTTTATGTGCAGGACACACTACAACCTTCAGCAGCATGCCATCAAACATGTGTCTGGGTGGAAATGCTTCACAGACCCTTTTCTGCACTTGCACCAATCCACCAAGGATGAGTTCCTGTGCTGTCTCTAACTCTGCGGGCCACAGAGTGAAGATGACTTCTGTCTAGTGAAATGTGATGTGCTTCGGCATGATCACTGAGGCTGTGCTGCTCTGGGGGTTACTGCTCTGGCTTGACTGGCAGGAGAGGCTGCCTGTCATTGGCATATCTCTTTACACTGTCAGCTGAAACAATGTATGTAGACTTCCCATCACCTCTGGCTTCCTCATAGGGTGGTGGGTTCTGGGCAGCAGAACGCCAAAGGATGGCATCTTAGTTATGAAGGCTGCTATTCTATTGTATGGTTGGGAGGCTGTGGTTAAAGAACAATATTTTAAAAACTTTTAACAAGCTAGGGAGAGAATTTTGAATGTTCTTATCTCAAAGAAATGCTAAGATTTTTGGTTGATAAACATGTCAGCCACCCTGAACTGTTTATTCTGAAACACGTTCATGTATTAAAATATCACATTATGCCTCACAAAAATGCACTATTATTATTTGTCAGTTATCATAGAATAAATGATAAAACTTTGGGCCACCAGCCAAGCCACTGGTTGAGATGCCTACATACTGTTTTGGAGTGCTTATGCTCCAATCCTGGATCCTCGTTTCCTCCCAGTGTGCACCTTGAAAAGCAGCAAATGATGACTCAAGTAGCTTGGATCCTTGTCATGTAGAGTTGAAATCAAAGTGGAGTGAACATGGCTCACTGCTCACCGCAATGCTTTTCACTTGTGTAACTTCTACTTTGCTTGCTTGACTATGAAACTGCGTGAGACTGTGTGAGCTCACAGGCCGAGCAGCCTATGTGTCCTTCAGCACAGAAAATTCTCAGTTCCCAGGAATCCAGACTCCAGTCTGGTTATCTCACAGATGGCTCCAAAGCCTGAGTCAGTTATCTTAACTACCAAACTGAAGAAGGGATAGGCACAGACTGCCCAGCCACAACAAGCTATTGTAAGCTGCCCCTATAAAAACCCTGTAAATGTGCTATTAAGGGGCCACTCCAGTAAGGGGTTTTGGTCCTGGTTGGTCAGTCAGTTGCCTTAGCTCTCATTGTAGTAAAACTTCGTTGTGACTGTCACTGGTGTATGTCACATCCTGTTTTAGCAGTCAAGTGGATGAAACAGTGACCCATTTGGGAGACCCGGATCGAGTTCCTCACTTGATTTTCATCTAGCCCCACCCTGGCCATTGTTGGCCCTGGGGATTTAATGTTTTACTATTATTTAGTTGCCAATACAGACAGACTAAAGGGAAAGGCTATAAACTATAATTCTCAGTAATAGCCAGGCTAAATTATGCAGATGTTAATTATCAAAGGAAATAGTATTCAGTTGTGCATATATGAAGAATGCTTGTTTTATAATTTAGGGCTGCACCTCCAAATTTTCTAACAGTCCAAGTTGGTCAAAGCAAGTCAATAGGCTATAGTCCTTGCATCTTGGCAGGCAGATTCTTCTCCTCTGGTTCTTTTAGTTCAAGTATAAACTTGGCCACAGGGCATTCTGCTCACGGATAGGATCTTGCCTAGCATATAGAATTCCTGCTTTTCCCACTAATTTACAGCAGGAAAAGTTCCATAACACACAGAAGTCCTAGGTAAAAGATGTGCTTTAATAATTTTTATCTCCAAGAACATTTTTGTGCAAATGAATATAAGCTCAGATATTAGAGGGTAGTATTTTCCACACTACATTCCATGGAAAAAAAAGCATCGGAAGACATGGCAATAGTTGTTCTTTAAAAAATACATGCATATCAAAAAGATTTTTTAAATTATGAAGCTGAATTAAACAAAGCCAAATTGAACTGTTTATGGCGGTGCTTTTCAGAATCTTTATTTTGGTAATGGGCACTGTGAAATTCCAAGCAGTAGATATAATTTGCAGCTTGTTCCAAATTTACTTAACAAAAGACAGAGCTGTTGCTTCACAGAACAAGCTTTATGAAATGCCAGATGAGACAATTGATATGGTTCAGAAAGAAGTTTACAGCTGAAATGTGGAGAAACATTTCCCAGTAGACAAAACGGTACCTTTAGTTCCCACATTTCTGATGAGATCAAAACTCATTACATGATACGTTACCTGGTTGGGAAGGGACACATAAATGTTACATTTTTTGAAGTGTGTGTGTGTGTATGTATGTATGAGTGTGTAATTTTCAGGAGTTTTCATTGGAAAAAACAATTGAATTTATAATACAGTGAGATAAAAACTCCATTTTACAACAAGCAATTACACATAATTTTTTATCTTATAGCAAATCCATTTTTTGTGATCTGAGCCCACTCCCCTTCCATTACTCCTCTTTCAAGTCTACTAGTCAAAATGAACAAGGAGAAAATTAAGATATTACAATATATGGGAGCAACTGGAAAACTAACAAGTGATACAAATTATTGTATAGATCATTGACAAATACACTGATTTTTGAACAACAACAAAATCACTTTTTTCTAAAAATAAACATCACTTTCCTACTCAGAACTTGGTAAAGGTGCTATACCATGAAATTGTATAAATGCAAAGCTTGAAAATATTAAAACAAGATTTAAGGAGTTTCTAAATTTTCCATTTTACACATCTGTGTATTAATCCAATTCTTTTTTTTTTTAAAGATTTATCTATTTTATTACAAAGTCAGATACACAGAGAGGAGGAGAGACAGATAGGAAGATCTTCCATCCGATGATTCACTCCCCAAGTGAGCCGCAACGGCCGGTGCCCGCCGATCCGATGCCAGGAACCTGGAACCTCTTCCTCCAGGTCTCCCACGCGGGTGCAGGGTCCCAATGCATTGGGCCGTCCTCAACTGCTTTCCCAGGCCACAAGCAGGGAGCTGGATGGGAAGTGGAGCTGCCGGGATCAGAACCGGCACCCATATGGGATCCCGGGGCTTTCAAGGCGAGGACTTTAGCCGCTAGGCCATGCCGCCGGGCCCAATTAATCCAATTCTTATGGAGTGTGTGTGTGTATGTGTGTGTTTCACAATATTCACTAAATGTAGAAAACAATGCTTGTCAATTAGATATCAGACAGAGTACCTCAATATGTGAACAGGTATCAAGAAAATTTAAAAAACATAGCCTTCATCTCCATTCCTCCTTGTACTCATATTTTTTGTCATGCTTCCTTTTTGAGCCCCTCGCTTCAAATCAAAAGACAGTCCATGGGACTTGATTTATCCAATGAGGTATTAACAACATGACAGAAAAAAAATTTGGAAAAGCATTGAAATTGAGGTCACCCTCTGTCTCTGTCTCTCTTTCTCCCTCTCTTCCTCACCTCTATCATTATCCTCAAAATTTGTTCAGAAATAATCCTGGGCCCCACAGGAGGGGCTGAGTTCAGTCTCTTCAGAGCTGCCATTCAGGGATCCCTAGAAGTAGGAGAATCCAGCCAAGATGAGCTGAGTCCCCAGCCATCTTTATTGTGTGTATATTTGTCTGTCTCTGAAGTTTTCTGCTGCCGGTTATTATGTTTTACTGTCAAAGTAAATAACTAAAACCAAGTCTTTACAAAATAATGTTGAGCAACCCAGTATTTTACAAGGATTCAGTTATCTAAGCAGATTCTCCTTAGGGTTTATGACTGAATGTTCCAGCATTTTGTCTGAAAGGCTACATAACTAAGGGCACATCACAGCCTCTCTGAGTTTTGCGATCATTTTATGCAAACCCAAATTATATGCTTTATCTGTTGCTGACTGGCCTTTAAAGACATCATCTGAACTATTTATTAGGTTGAATTTTGAACAGCTACAAAACATGGGGAAATGTCAATTAGGAAAATTTTATATTGGGGACATTTAGGACAAGAAATGTATTTGTTGATCAGTACATTGTTTGTGCTTAGTTAATTAATAAGTAAATGATTGATGGTCAGTTAAGTTTTCTAAATCCAAAGTATAACATATCAGGTTTAAAAGAGGTTGTTATGTGGTGTAATAGGTTAAGCTGCCACCTGAAACACTGGTATCCAATAAGATGCTGCTTCTTGCTTGGCATCCCACATAAATGTTAGCTTAAGCCTCAATTGCTCTGTGTCCAATCCAGCTGCCTGCTAATGAGTATGGGAAAATAACCAAAGATGACCTTACATACCTGTACCCGTATGGAAGATGCAGAGGAAGTTCCTGCGTCCTGGCTTTGGTCTGGCCCCATCCTGGGCGTTGTAGCCATTTGGGGAGTGAAACACCAGACAGAAGGTTTCTCTTCCCTTCTCTTCTCTTTATCTCTCCCTCTGTGTAACTCTGCCTTTCAATTGCAGAAAATAAACCTTTGAAAATAAGGCTGTTGTGTTAGCTAACATTCAGATAACTAGAGTTTGACTAATTCAGAAGCAAGGAGAAAACACCTGGCTGATTCTCCCTGAGAGACCACTTTATTGTAGAGATGTGTGGATGAGCGTGAAAGGAACAGCACACTTGCGCACATCGCCTTCTTGGAGATACACTGCTTGATGGAGAAATGCCTGTAAGAGTTGAGACAGTTACAAATTACAACAGAGTGTACTTGTGTGCACATTATATAGCCAGTTCCCACAACAATTGTTTCATGAGAATAAGCAGTACTGTTTAGGAGAGAATTTAGGATGTTTGGCATATACACAAAATGATGTAGTGCCACCATAATAGTACAGTCTGGGTTTTTTTTTTTTTTTCCTGTATACATCTTATTCTCTTCCTCCAAAAGAGCCTTTGTTAATGCTTTTATATCCACTTCCAGATCTTTTCAATGCTTTTAGCTTTCTTATCTGTGATCCATTTGAATTCTTTTATTTTGTGTTTTCTATCCACATAAGATCACAAATTGCATTCTGCTGACACGTGAACACTTTTAGATTTATTTTTAAAGATTCATTTATTATTATTGGAAAAGGCAGATATACAGAGAGGAGAGAAAGAGAAAATGATCTTCCATCCACTGGTTCACTCCCCAAGTAGCCACAACAGCCAGAGCTGAGCTGATCCAAAGCCAGGAGCTAGGAGCTTCTTCTGGGTCTCCCAAGCAGACTCAGAGCCCCAAAGCCTTGGTTATACTATACTGTCTTCCCAAGTCAGAAGCAGCAAGCTGGATGGGAGGTGTAGGACCCAGGATATGAACCAGAGCACATATGGGATCTTGGCACATGCAAGGAGAGAACTTTAGCCATTAGGCTACCATGCTGGGCCCCTTTTTTATATTTAAGCTGTGGTCTGGAAACATGCTCATTTCAAAACTGAGAAATATACCTCTGAGTGGCATTTTGTGATATGAGTATACAATTCTATTTTGTTTATCCCTGAGAAATGACATTACATATTTGATACATGCCAAACTGTTCAAACCCTGGGAATACAAGGTTTGAATGTGGACAGAGTGAGAGACAAATACATGACATGATTTGCAATAATGTGAAGTTATTTGAAAGGGGGATTAGAGCTGGCTCTGTGAGATGACATCCAATGGGACATGGATGACGAAATGGAGAATGAGATGGAACAAGCTCAGGGAAACATCACTGACCCTGAGAGCAGCCAGCCCCACTGAGCTTCCCTCTGTAAGCACCGGGTGTTTGGTCCTTAGTTTCTTCCACATCCCTCTGTCACAAAGGAGAAAAGACCCTTGGCCAAGCCCCGTGCTCAGTACAGCAAATGATGGTTGAAGCTTGGTGTAGCCTCCTTGTCCTTACGTGAGAGTCCTGACACCCTGAATGCTAGCTTTGCTTGGCCAAAGCCATGAGGGATTGCAGTTAGCAAGAATGACCCCTGTAAGAAAAAAGAAAAGTGTTTTCATTCATAAAAGACATCTCTGCCAATATTTACCTGTACCCTCTACTTCACTCCCCCCTTAACACTTGAGTGATTTCACACTGACAAGTTATCTTCCTTGGCAGAGATCACAGCAAGCGCTCTTTTCTCAGCCTCTCTGGGATGGCCATGGCTATTGCACCAAATGTGGTGGTTGGACTTCAACTATTTCATGTGATATACCAAGAGTAAGGGGCTTTTTCTTAGTTATTAATTGGGCTTCTGACTTTAAGAGATCTGCCTGATTGATGTGATAGGTGAATTGATGACATTTTTAAAGATAAAGATTTATGTGTATGGGCTACAGGGCGATATCTTCTTGTGTGTACAATATCTTTTTTTTCTAACCTGTGACTTTGGTTTTTTTTTACATTTTATTATTATTATTGTTATCATTTGTTGATACAGTTCCATAGGCTCCTGGCATTTCCCTTATCCCCTCCCCAATTTCCTCCCCCACCCAACCTAGTTCCTCTATATCATTACTAAAATATAGTTCTTCATACACAGTCATATGTTCATCATTGCGGGCATGGATAATGTCAGAGAGTCCAGCATCCTATTGTCAGGATATAGCAAACAGTTTCATTTTAAGTCCATCTTTGTCTGGAAGTAGAAATGCATACTATATTGTATCCTCACATCTGGATGTTAGTCTCCATTTCACAGCTACTGTACATCCCCTTAAATGAAAAGTCGTAATACAAAGTCAGCAATAGAAAGAAAAATAGAAATTTACAATGCCATGAAGTTAAATGACATGTTACTAGATATGACAGTCTCCATTACACAGCTACTATACATCCCCTTAAATGAAAAGCCACACAACAAAATCAACATGAGGGAGAAAAAAGAAATTAACAACATCGTGAAGCTAAATAACATGCAACTAAATGACTAACGTGTAGCTGAAGAAATGAAAATCAAGAACCTTCTTGAAGAAAATGATGCTACTGTATGATCTACGAGTCTTGAATGATTTAATCAGTAGAAAATGTTTTGAAGAGATGAAACTAACAGAAAACAACAAAACCAATACAGTATAGTTTCCGCTGATTTTTGTTGGTGTAGTGTGTCTCTTCTAGACAATAAATAGATGGGTTTTGCTTTTTAATCCAGTCTACTATTCTATGAGGTTTGATTAAGCTTAAGCCATTTACATTCAGAGTTTAATATGTATGGATGGTACTTTGGTCCTGTCATTTTAGGAATGGGTTGTTCATTGGTTTAGTCCTCTGTTGTCATTTTACTGCAGATGGTACACAACTCTTGGCTTGCAGCCAATTGTGCCACTCCCTCCAGCAAGTTCCAGGTCTGGGTTCTTATGTTAGATTTCCTCCACCACTATCTCCACAGCCCCAGCTCCTGGCTCACCACTCTCCACCTCCTGTGATACCGTGCTGAGGCTGCACTGTTGTCTCTGCAACCTGTCTCCCACTTTCAGTTCGAGCAGGTCCCAGGATTAGGGAGACACTATATAGTTAGATTGTTGGTGGCGCTGATCTTGTCGGGACCTGTTGGACGTTAGGTTTGGGTGCCACACGGGCCTAATTTGACCCATACGATGCCACAGTCAGTATTATTTTCCTGCAGGACCAGTGCAATCCACTGAGCTCAGTGAGTTCTCGCGAGCTCAGCACATGCGCAGTTCACTGTTGTCCCCTGCAGTCCTAAAGCTATTGCCACAGTGTGCAAAATGGCACCTGACATGTTCTTACTAGAGTTCTTGATCTGCTGGCAGTCAGGTCTTAGGGCTACCCAGACCTGTCTTGGGTGGAACCTGTAGAATGCCACGTTGCTGCAGTTCACTCAGGCAGAAATTAGTTCACCGCCAGCTCAGTGTATGCTCAATCCTTTCCCTTGCCCTTGCCTCCTTATGCAAAATGGCACCCAATTCGGCTCTAGGGGGCTGACTGGGCTGTGAAATCCACCCTGTTCTTGCACCTCTTGTCTGGGATCTGCTGCTCTGTCTCTGCTCCTGGTCAAATCAAACAGACCAGCAGGACGGACAGTTCTTTGTCTGGGTTCACCTCCCAAGCTCCCAGGGAAAGTTCCTTCCCACCTGGTTGCTGGTGCAGTTCCAGCTGCTGGTGGAGTTCAGATCGCCATTAGCTGATTGCTGCTGGAGTATCAGTCACTGCAACACCACACCGTTGTGTCCGCTGCTTTCCTGTGTCTGTCAGTCTCCAGGTACCCCTCTGCTGTTGTTCTGTCCTTTCCTGTTTCCTGGAATATGTCCTCTCTACTTCATCCTGATTAAATGCTTTTCCATCTGTTTAAACATGTCCTTACCCTATTCCGCCATCTTCATTCCTCTACTGTGTGTACAATATCTTATTGTGTATATAATTTGTACAGATCTAATCAGGGTGATCAATATTTTCCTTTCTTCGGCGTGTCTTTATAATCGCAGTGTTTGAGCTCCTTTGTTGCATTTGAATATATCATAGGCTATCATGAACTATAGCAACCCAACTATGCTGAGTAATTCTAGGAATTACTTCCTTTGTCTAACTCTGATTTGATGCCTGTTCTCACTCCTTCCATCCTTCCACTCCCACTGCACTCCATTCTTCCCAGCCTGTTTTCATTACTATTCCATGTTCAGTTGAAGTTTTTGTTGTTGTTGTTATCTACATATCCAGGGAGAATATGGAGTATTTATCTGCTGATCAAATTTTAGCTCTGTGGTAGAAAGATGTTTCTAAATTTTCTGTGGATCTGGCTCCATAGCACTGCCAATACATTAAAAATATATATATTTATTTCTTTGTTTGAAAATTGCAGTGATGGGCCCAGTGCCATGGCCTAGCAGCTAAAGTCCTTGCCTTGAACACGCCAGGATCCCATATGGGTGCCGCCCACCATGCTTTCCATCCAGCCTGCTGCTTTTGGCCTGGAAAAGCAGTCAAGGAAGGCCCAAAGCCTTGGGTTTCTGCACCCACATGGGAGCCCCGAGAGAGTTCCTGGCTCCTGGCTTCGGATCGGTGCAGCACCGGCTATTGTGGTCCCTTAGGGAGTGAATCACCAGACAGAGATCTTCCTCTCTGTCTCTCCTCCTCTCTGTATATCTGACTTTGTGATAAAAATAAATAAATCTTTTTTAAAAAGAAGAAAGAAAGAAAGTCACAGTGATCGAGCTAGAGAGGGAAAATGCAGATAGAGAGAACATACTGTAAAATCCAGTCACAAAATGGAGTCACTTTGGTTCAGGCCTGTATAAGTTTACTAACCTGCTCTTTATGCTCCTGCATAAAATGCTTTGCCAGTTTCCTGCTTTTGGGCCAGATCACTAGGCTAGAATGCCATCCTTGCAATCCTCGGTTCCAGGAATCAATATTGTATGATTTACTCACTCATTGTTCCTATGACTGCCTCCTGTGGCTGCTCAAGCCCATCCACTGTCCCCATGGCAGCCTCCTGAAGTTGCTACAGTCCACCAATTGTCTACCCATTGTTCCCGGGGCAGCCTCCTGTGGCTGTCCAACTCACCCTGTTCCCATAGCTGTATAACTCACTCTTTATAAAAGTCCATCTAAATCTCACCTCAGGGTCACTCTCTAAAAGAAAGCAGAGTTGACCCCTGCAGTTGGCCTACTTACCTGCCTCCTTGATAAACATTGCTGCTTAACAGTTGTCTGGGCTGCATTTCTTGGGAGAGGATCGGATTGCATTCAACAATACATGTGCTTGTACATTTCCCAGATGCCTACAACAGTCAAACCGAACCACATTGAAGCCAGAAGCTAAGACTGCTAGGACTCCCAGGTGGGAAGTGGGATGTGAATGCTGCTTCCCAGGTATATGGCCAGGTAGCTGGGATAGAAATAGGGTAGCTGGGACAGGAGCTGCCACTCTGATATGAGATGACTGGTGTCTGCATAGCAACTTCATCCTCTGTGCCAGACACCTGCCAGCATTGCAAGCTTGTAAATAGCTGAGTTCTGTGGGAGTGGTGCTTCCTCTCTTAAGAGATACACAGCACGTACAATGTTTTTATTACACATTCCTCTGAGATCTATCTCCAAGATTGCAAGGGTGGGCAAAGGAGCTTAGTGTATGAGCAAGAGACAGGAAAGCACTGAACCCCAAGTCAGTCAGTGTTTGGGTATTTGGGTGAATTTCTTGACATCACAACAGACAAAATGATCCTCCCAGAATTGTACACCTCTTGTCTGTGTTCTCAGTTTCACATCAGCTTTCCTACGAAGAGCGTTTCCTCCCTTTAACAGGTAACAAATCTCTGCTGAGAGCTTTTGTCTGACAAAATCCTTCTAGAAACCCATGCCTTCCTTATTCCCCAGACCACAGCTGATATTTTTTACATTAATTTTGCTTCCCAATTACCTTTATGAAAAACATACTACAAATGACCTCGTTCCGCTATTGTTAATGCTGTAGTGAACATTCTGGAGGATTTTTCCCATGTTCATTGAAGTATCTCTAGGTAGAATGACTAGAAATAGAACTTTTAGAAAAAGGGACTTGTGAATTTTTGAAAGTTAATAATGCCAATTTTTCTTCTGTAAAGATCTTGCAAACTTGAAGTCAACTCCCATTGCATAGTGCTTTTCTGTTTTTTCCAGATAGTTACAAAAAAAATACAAAAATATAGCATGGATGTTAACATAGCTGAAGAAAGCTTTTAGACTTAGAGTCATGTCTATTTATTCTTAACTAATTGCTTAAATCTAGTCTGCCCATCCTATTACTTAGCATTTAATGAACCTCTTCTACAAAACCCATAAAGCATGGTGTCCATATTTGCAAATTATAATTGACTGCATCTTAATTCCTTCTTTTTTATTTTGTCCATTTTTCTCTCATAATGATAATTTTGCCTTATATGTTTCCACAGAAAAGTCGTTGAATGCCTATTTGTTATTAGTCAACTTGTAAGAATCCTATACTCCAAAATACAAAGTCAAATAGTTGTATACCATTTTGCCTGGAGGAATATGCTACTCTGGGTATGCAGGATGCACTTAGCCTCAATTGTTAAAATTTGAAGTTTCTTTCATTCTTTCTGGATTTTTAGGTTGTTTACTCTCAAGAAAGACACACACACACACACACGCAAATAGCAAAACAAAGAACAAGTTCCTGTTTCCAAATGAAGTGGCTTTAAAAGACATCTTGGACATCAAATAGCTCTTACAAAACATTCTGATGAGCTAAGTGTAAACGATTCTGAAACATATGGATTGAATTTCCCCTCAAAATCACTTGAGTTTAAGAGTGAAGGGAAAAAATAGTCAACCCAACTCAGCTTTGTGTTTACCAACTTCAAGGCATTTGGTAAAAACTGCAAGAACAAATGACAAATTCCAATGATGGCAAAATTGGTGTCTTTCAAAGTTGCACCCATTTTAGCTGCTTCTGTCATAGGCACAAGAATCCCCACCATCTCCAGCTCTGGGCCCTCCTGATGGTTTAAGCCCAGCTGATGAAATGTTAGTGCCAGTAAAGATGAGGTAAAAATAATTGATAGCAGAATCAGGGCTTAATGTAACCTTCTCTGACCGAGTTCATCAGGATGTTTCAATGGTATAATTAAATGTTCTTGCTGAATATTTACTAATTTGATTGAAATGCATTGCATATGACTTGATCTCTTAGAATAATTGGTTGAAAAAAAATCACCTTTTTATCCTTTTAACCTTGTCTAGTGACTTATACATCTCTTCAGATATATAATATACAAATTTATGTACACATATATTTTCTAATATGTATATATATACTTGAAGAGAAAAGTAGAAGAATAAAGTAGATCTTGGAAGAAATGAAAATAAAAACAAAAATATCAAAACCCATGGGTTATAGCACAAACAGTATGGAATGTGTTATTGATCTTACAACTTGCATGAAGGCTGCCTTATATCAGAGAGACCATATGGTATTTGTCATTTTGGAATTGACTTATTTCACTGAGCATTTTTATTTCTTCCAAATAGTTTCTTCTCTCTTATCAAATTCTTCACTGACTCATAGGTGACACAATAGCATCATTTTACCCAAGTAACTTTAGTGTTTTCTTTTTCATTTCTTTATCAACACATTGGTATTTAGTAGCATGCTGTAAATCTTTTGTTTTAACTTCATTCGTGTTGTTGACTTTGTTTCATGGCTTCTCACTTAAGGGAAAGTATAGTGATGACGTAATAGAGACTATCACATCCAGCTGTGAAGATACAATGCTGTACTTCCAAATCAAAGATGGACTCCAAATGAAACTGTTGAACATATATTGACAATAGCATGCTGCAATATCTGGCACTGTCTGTATCAACAATGCCAGGACATACCTAAATAACAGAATGGCGGACTTATGACTGCTTATGAATCAGATGGGGAAACTCATATGGGGTGTAATGATGGGGAAAATCAGTCATGGGTGAAACTTGGGGAGGCGGGGAAGGGAAATCCCAGACCTTATGGAATTGTATCATAAAATTCAAAATAAAAAAAAAATTAAAAATAAAGTGGGTCTTCTTGTGAAAACTCTAAGAGTGAACAATAGCACATCTTTTGTCTGCAGAGATATCTTAGTCCAAGATTTCAGGACCTGAAATATAAGATATGTGCAAGGTTTTATATTTAGGACAGTCTTGAAAAGTACTGTAGGGTAAGAGATGAGAGTCCCTACAACAATATGATGCCACGGCCATCATTTTTGAGTGGTATGAATTGTTACAAATTCCAGGTGCCCACAGAGCCAGTCTCCTGAGATATTCCAAGCTGACTGATATGAGCGTGATTATTTGTATTAAACGATATTCCATCAGAACTTGAATCAACCCATGCAAAATACATTTTATAAATAATACTTCTCCTAAAAGTTTGAGAAGAACTCATGACAGGATATAATATACTTAATCATTTTACAGTCACATGCCAAACAAAATGCCTTATATCTGTCCAGGAATATGTACCATTTCTTCCTTTGCAAACTTTCTTCCTCTCTAAAGTGTATGGAACAGGGGAACAACAAATGATTTAGGATGGGGTAGGACGGGGTTGTGAAATTGTGCCTCCACTCTGTGTTTGCTGTGCATTTTTAGACCAGTAAGAGCATCTCCAACTTCCACCTCTCCTTCTGCAAGGTTAAACACAGAGGCTACATCTTCAACCTAAAAAGTGAAGTACCGATGCCACCTTAGGCTTATTCTCCAGCTCCGGTAACCACATGCCTGCTCTTCAGTGGCCTAGACTGTGAGAAGAGTCTGATTTGATCTCATTCACTGTCTCCTCAAGGTTTTCTAGCACAATGATGACGAATTGGTCAGTAGTTCGAGCATCCTGATCTAATTATCTCGCAATGTATACATTAATCAAAACATCGTATGTGTACTAGAAATACATAGAAATGTCGACATACACTTTTTTTAAAGATTTTATTTATTTTTTATTACAAAGTCAGATATACAGAGAGGAGGAGAGACAGAGAGGATGATCTTCTGTCCAATGATTCACTCCCCAAGTGACTGCAATGGCCGGTGCTGCGCCACTCCTAAGCCAGGAGCCAGGAACATACTATATATATTTTATTTTTAAAAAATGTTTATTTAAAACATAAAAGGTAAAGCTAGGGAGAGACAGCTACTTGGAGAGAGCTTGTACCCTCTGGTTTACTCCCCAAATGGTCACAAGGTCTCAGGTAAGGCAAGGCCAGGCCGAAGCTAGAACTGGGAACCCCATCTGGGTCTTCCATTACGTCAGAAGGGACTCAAGTATTTGACTCATTATCTGCTGCTTCCCAGGCACATTGACAGGAAGTTGGGATGAAAGCAGAGTAGCTGGGACTCAAAATGGAATCGTGATATGGTGTGCAGGCACTCTGCATGGTGGTTTTATCTCCAGAGCTAAATGCAAATTGCCTCCTCCATTTGAAATTTGGAGATAGATTAACAAGCATGTGGAAGATTCACAGACATCAATTCCATTGTCACTTTACAAAATGCAAATTAAAATTGAGGCTAGTAACATGAGAACTTTGAAGGACCTTGTAGAAAATGCAATGTAGGCAAGATCAGTCAAATATCAGGACAACTCATGATCCAGGCGAGGCGTACAGCAGCTGCAGAGGCTCAACAGCAGTCTGGATTTGCAAAGGATGGTGAGAGTTAGTAAGAACATTCCACAAATATACAAGAGTCAGATCAAAGGTCCTGTGATGAAACAGAAAATCTGAGGAGTCGTAAGCAGTTGAATGCAGTTGGAGCACAAAGAGGGAGATTACCTGTGATATTAACAAAGGCTGGGAGTGGAATTTGGAGCTTTATAGTATGCCCATTAGTTTAAAGCAAAAAGACTTATTAGCTGGGCTTTAATTATTTGCTAAAATTTGTGACAACCAAACACCCAACTTGAATGACACACAGTCTATAAAGACTTAGGCAGATAATATCATAAAACATTTTTGTGGCTTCTCTCACAGACTAGTAAATAGTCATTGATCAAAATGTAAACACCGAAATCCACAGGCAAACACATCCCATACTTTACCTAGTGAAAGAACTGCATAACCCAGCCACACTCCCACACATCTCCAAGGATCAGAGCTCTGCTTGGTGCGGGCAGTCACAAGCAGAGAATAAACCTATGAACCTGCAGCACAAGTTAAAAGGGAGTGTTGATTTGAAATTGTTCTGGGGTAGCAGGACGCCCAAATCAAAGGGGAATTACAATAAAGAAAAGGAGGAACTCAAAAGTTTTGGGACCGAGAAAGAAACTGTTCAGGGTATTGAGAAACGACAGGTGTCATACAGGGATGGAGTTCAACTGTGAATCACTGATGTTGCATTTGTTATTGTAATTAAATCTGAGAAGGTACATGAGAACACATGTAAGATCATAAAGGGAAATGGCAGAAGATTATACTAAGGCAGTTCACAGGCACTGCATTAAGTGTTATACATCAATTATCATCAAATATGAGGCATAACTTCCAGAGGAGAATTACAATGTGATAGCAAAGCTACAATACAGCCCTCTATGAAATGTGACAGAGAAAAAACGGACAGCGTTGCTCACCCAAGCAAACTGAACAAAGAACATCCAAAGGAACCCAAACCGCCATTTCTCTTTGTTTTCTGGACTCGGGTATTTAATCAGTATGCCATTATAGTTTCGAAATCCCACTTGTTAATTACTCATCTCCTCTTTTTAGCCACTTGCTATTTTCTGGTTTTTCTGTCACGATTAACGGCCCAGTTCGCTGACCAAAACAAAAATCTGGAAAGGACACTTTGCCATGCTCTCTCACTCCCTCAGATCTAATTGGTCAACATAGATGTTCCATTTCACTCCAGAAACCTGACCCTCAAGTGGTATCTCCTCCCCATTCCAATATGAGAGTCTTCGGTGGGCCGCTCTGCAGCCCCCTTGTGCAGGCCCACAAGCCATAGCAGAACCCTCCTGGGAGCTATGTCAACAACTCATTTTCTCCTTGATCATTTTCTAGTGCAGGTTCATAGACTTTCATGCAAGGGACCAGCGAGTAAATACTTTGAGATTTGCCAGCCATAAGGTGTCTTCTGTAAGTGCTCAACGCGTTCTCCCAGTGGAAGAACAGGCACAGGAAGCTGTAAACGGATGGGCAGTGGCTCTGTGCCAACAAAACTTTTGAAGTTTGCTCAACTCTAGAAAGAATATCAGAGTCACTATCCTTAAAACAAACCAACACTATGCCATTGCCTAACTCCTGCAGAAGACCATGAAATCATGCCTTAAGTTTTGTTGCTGGGCTATTCTGGTTTCCGCGTCTGCCTTCTCTTCTCTGTCCCTTTGTGTTGATTGGTTTTGTTTCTGTGCCTCTGCTCATGTCATTTCAGCCTTCCTTCATTCTTCCTTGGAAAAGTCCTGAATATCTTTCTAGGATCTACTTAGTGCGAGGGCTGTTTTAGCAGGACAGAGAGCTCTGCATAATTCCATCTCAGCCTCTGTGGTGGCTTGGTTTTAACATGTCATGATTGTTTGCTTGGAAACATTCCTCACATTTAACAAATATTATTCTACAGCACTTAATCCACCACCTGTTAAATTACTACTAGAAGTATTAATGTTAACTAAATAGGATTACAAGAAAAGATGGAGTGAAAAAGTAATCAGTGATGGGAGAAAAAAATATGCTAATTCTTTTGAAAATGTAGAGACTTGAAGCGGATACTGTTCACCCCCTGCCCATATCTCATTAGCAACTTTGAACCTACTCACTCCCTAGTTCTTTGGAGAATTTTGCTGGGCCAACTGGAAACCACAATGCAGGACTGTATTCATACCTCTGCCCTTGTCTGTTGCTGAAGTTGGTTCCAAGGCTGTGATGCACTTGTCATCTTGACCCTCCTCTGGGATCAAACTAAAGCCAGACCTCAGGTGAGACCACCTGTCTGCCAGCCCCACTCCCTGTCTGGACTTTTCTCAGAACACTGTTTTAACAAAGCTCATGCACCTGAAGTCCCAACTCAGGCTCCTGACTTCCCAGAATCCAAACTTAGGATAGTTGAGGATAAAGGAAGGAATCCCATGGCAGAATTCAGAAGAGCAGGGATCATCAGACTGCTTAATCAGAAATAAAATACATAGAGAAGGAGCTGTTAAACATGAAATCAGATATGCCTGTTAGCTTTCATTAATTGATAATAAATACCATGAAACTCTTTTTCATCTTCGGACTTCCAAAATCAAGTGCAAGTAGAAATATGTAAATAATCATAAGAATCATGAGGACCTAGAATAGTTTACAATTCTCTCTCTTTTTTTTCTCTCTTATTTTAAACCATTTTAATAGCCATAATGCTGATTGCTTTTTTCAGGGTAATCCTTGCCTGGCAAATCAAATAGAGCAGAATCTCCTCAGCCCAATTTTACTCTCCAAAAAATATTTAAAGGCCTAATTAGTTGCCTTCTTATTTCTTACAAAATCTTTTAAATAGGAGGTAATTTTTAAAGAATCCAGTTTACCTTCCTGTATTCAACAAGTCCCTATTAAGTTTGAAAGAAACTGTTTTTGTCAAAATTTGGTATCTGTTTAAAACTCACGGGGCTTCTTTGTTTCTTAGGAAAACCTTTCGCCCTCAGACCAGCTGCAAAAGTTGAACACCACAAATGTTTCTTTCAAAGCGATTCTACAAAACCATATGCTGGCATCTACGTTTCTTAAACTTTACACACAAGATCAGAGCTGCACATCTTAATAGCCATATAACTCTATAAAGAATTATCCCTGATTTCTCTGATAGAGCCTCATTGTAGAAGGAACGACGAAAGGCTTCATGAAAGCATTCCACCTGTATTGCTGGCAGATGACTTATAAATGTCACACAGACATGGGCCTACTGCTGGCTCATAGAAGAAGCATTAAGTCCATGGCTGGACATCTGCTGGTAAATAGACAGCAAACAAAAAAATGCAATCCAGAGCCAAACATGTGCGCAGTGTGGGCCCCATCTCTGCTCATAAACCAAGCAATGTGTTCTGCTAATCATTAGTGGAGTTATTGATTTTAGATGTGTATCACACAGCTATAATTTTGTCAGAGCATAGACCACATAAGTTGTTCTTTTTCTGGTTGTTTCATTTTGTCTTATTCCAAGAGTCTGTAAATTGACGACCAGGACAAAAATTATAATTGACATCATCTGTGGGAAATATTTCATAAAACAACAGGCCCAGATGTAGGATTAAAGCCATGTGGTAGTAAAATACCCCACTGAAAAAGAGCCAGGTTCCATGATTTCTTACGAAAACAGATGTGCTCCCACCCCCTCTGCTTGTTTTTCAGTGCCTTTTTTTAAAGTCCAAATAATTCCCTCTCTCTCTCTCTCTCTCTTTCTCTCTCTCTCTCTTTCTCCCCCTTTCTCCCCACTCCCTTTCCCCTTCCCCCTCTCTTTTCCTCTCCCTTCCTCTGTTCTTTTCCCTCTTCCCCACACCCCACTCTCTGATTGCACTGGAGAGTTCATAAATAGGTTACAGATGCAAGCTTGTACTTTAAAATCCCAACTGCCACAATCTCTGAAATAAAATAAATGAAACATTTGGGGACATTACATTGAACTATGGAGAAGGTAATGGAGATTATGCAACCACGTTTGCTTGGCATCTATCTCGCATCTTCGGCATGCCTGCTTGATTTCCTGGGTAAATGCAAGCTGGGAACTAAGCAGTACAAAGTAATTCAATGTGTGTCCAAGATGCAGTGTGAGGTGTGACTTCTTCTGAAAATCCCAGTGAAGAAAAGAACCTTTTATGTTTGGAGTTCATATAAGCTTTCGAAAAATCTTACATCCATTCTGTCTTCCTTGAACAATGATTTCTGGACACAAATAAGGCACCAGAAAATAACAGTCCAGACTATAGAGCCTCTATTGGTTCAAGTTTCTTTTTGCTACACTAGGACTCCACAGTTTACTCCTTGCAAATATGGGGAGCTGTAAGAGAGGAACCCTAGGTGCAAATACAGCTTTTTTGTTTGATGACTAATTCATTAATGCTGTGAAGAACTGTACACAACCAAGTTTCTGCTAAAGACCTTAGAATCATGTGGAATCCATCATAAAGTCAAGAGTTTTTTATTAACTCATTTTGCATTTTAGGCTGCATTTTGGTTTTGACCTCCAATAGTGTGTGAGGATAACTTAGTGTTAAGAGACTGTAGCAAAGTGTAAAGGAAAGACGCTTTCCATTATGTGGCACTGCTAAGGCTTCCGTAGCATGTCCATCCTTTCGAATCCACCCTTTTTAGCCTATCAAATCATGAAGCAAACAGTACATACGTTTGTTTAGAACCAAGAGGGGACTAACTCCAGTTTCCCTACCACCTTTCTACCATATGTCTTCTCAGAGTTGAACATGAACTGCAACTCGAAGGACTGCAGTACTCCAGGAGACGGGAGCTGAGTCGCAACCTAATGAGAACCTTTTGACGTTCTTTCTTAGCAGCCTCCCTTAGGCTGCTTTCTCCAATGCCCAGCTGATAGCTGGACACATGGATGCTCTGGAAAAATCCATCAAAGAAAAATTTTTAAAAGGGAAAAAGAGTATAGGATGGAATGAGGGTAAGCCAGTAATGCAGAGAGGCAGGAATTGTGGTTCTGCTTCAGGCATCAAAGACAACCCAGGGCATCTTTACGGGTCTGTAACTTTATTCATGTATCATTACTAAGACGATTGGTCCATTCACCTTAAGGGCAGTGTACTTAGATGTTGAGATATATGTGGGTTGCTGATTCTTGATACACCTTGAGTTCATTTTTGCATATAACTTGAGATAAAAGTCCAAGTTTATTTTATGGCATGTTAATATTCAGTTGTCTGAAGCATTTGTTGGTAAGTGTGCTGCTTGCTTCCCAAAAGCAATTTCTGAAGACAAACATTACAAGGCCAAGTATTTATCTTGTGACATCTCTACGAAGCTCTTTACCCACCAAGTGGGCTATGTTGACAGAATCACATTTCAGGCAATAACTAGTTTAATAGCCATTTTACTTACACAGGTTTATTTATTTCTCCCTAGAAAGCATCAGAGAGCTTTGTAGGTTTAGAACCACAAAAACGAATTTCCATAGTCACACATTATTAATGATTATGAAAATAGAAAATGGAAAACATCTATAAGGAGTAGAAAAAATAATTTGACCTTGACCATGTGGAGATATGGCCATCTCTGGGGGTCTGTCTGGAATCTCACCATCAGAGCGAGAGACACAAAAGGAGATCTAAGGCGGACTTTTGGTAGGGAAAACCCTTCACCCCCTCCATTCTCAATAGGCTACAATTCTTAGTTTGTAGGCGTAGTGCATCAAGCTGGGCTTGCCTTGAACTGGGGAAACGTTGAACTGTTCACTGGAGGTGGATGCCCAGGAAGAGATGTCATGAGTTTCGAATAACCCATCAAAGTCGGAGTCAAAATGAAGAGAGGAGCCTCACCCTACCTTAGAGGGTGCAGAAGTGAAAGGCTAGACCCCATGTCAGCAAAACCACTCATGTTATAGCTGCACTTACAGTGTTGAACTGAAGAGTCAAAGGAAGAAACTGAGGCAGGAATCAAGTCACAGATGGGAAAAGCAATGTCCAGGGGTGTGACCAGCACTCAGGCAGATACTGAAAGATTAAAGTCAACCAGATCACAGCTGAGCTTTTGTTACACTAGGTCAGAATTATATGCTCCTTTGGCTGCACATGAAGAGAGTGATCCAGCAGCCATAGGAATGGGAAGGTTGGAACCTCAGAGGACAGGAAGCACGGAGCTCTCTGTGGACATGCCTTAGCTCATCTTTCTACGGAAAGAGCAACCAGGTAACAGATTTTGCTCATGAAATCAATTTGACAAAATATTCATAGGTTTTATTTTCCATGACTTAAGGGTATCAAAATCTCAGGACAAGTGTGAAAATAAAAGAAATAGTGAATTACTGTGGAATTTGATGACAGCTTATTTTAAGAGACAAATTTCCTTGTCAGCCTCAGAGTTTGACCACCTCTTTCCAATGCCCGGGGAGCTGCACTTGGTAAAGCAATGTGATGAAGTGCATTGATGCTTCAAGATCCGCTTGAACAAACTGGAATACCCTCTGCAAGTAGCAGGATTTCATCCCTCCAGACAACACTCCTGGACATTAGAAAACCAAATAGCAGGGTCAGCAGTGAAGTCGTCTATGTCCTATGTTGGATCGCCTGAGTCCTATTCATGGCCCTGGCTCATGTTTCCAGCTTTTTAATCTTTCATCTACTGGTTCACTCCCCCAAATGGTTGCAACAGCAGGGTCTGGGGTCAACAGAAGTCAGGAGCCGGGAGCTTCATCTGGTTTTTCCACATGTATGCAAGGACCCAAGCTCTTGGCAGCAGTCTTCTGCTTTTTTCCTAGGCACACTAGCAGGAAACTGAGCCAGAAGTGGAACAGCCAAGAATCGAAGAATTGTACAAGTGGCCATATGAGATGTTGGTAGAGCAGATACTGGCTTAACTTGCTATGCCACAATGCTGACTCCAGCCTTGGGCATTTGAGGTATGAAGCTGCATATCGAAACTCTCTAGCTCTCCTTCTCTCTCTCTCAGTCTCTCTCTGTGTGTTTCAGATAAACAAGCAAATATGAACAAGTTGTTTTCAACTTTAAAATTTTATTTGATTTTCTAAAAATGCTAAGAGAATGAGAAAGTGATATCTCTTCTGTTTGTTTGCTCCTCTAATACATGCAACAGCTAGGGTTTATTGAGACTGAAGCGGGAAACTTAATTTAGGCTTCCTGTGTGGATGACCAGGGTCCAATTATTTGAGGCAACACTACTGCCTCCTGGGGCATAAAACAGGAATCAGAAACAGAGCTGCAACTCAAACTAGGCCATATAATATGTGATTCCAAGCAGTGGTTTAACTACTGCACCTTATACCTGATCCCAAATAATAATAATAATAACCCAGTATCTCCTACCCACCCCCAAGAAAAACAAAAATGAAAGAGAAAATATGAATGAGACTTGGCTGTTGTCATCTACTCAGCTTCAAATCTGATGGGAAGTGACGTCAGGAAATATTTCATGCCCTCTTTGCCAGTGTCTGCAAAATCAAATATAGTTGGGAAAATAATTGAATGCTCAACTATTAACCTTTTACACAAAGATATCTTTGCTATGTCTAGTATCAGACACCAAGAATATTGTTTTTATCTCATTGCTTCCCAATTCAAAACTTTTAAACATCTCTCCTATTGGTCAATGAAGATAGGCACTAAACAGCATATATTCAGCCTGTGGGTCTTTTACAAGTTCACAGAAACGTTATAAAAAAGAAAGTCAGTTTGAGTTGCAAATTGAAATTCAGTTACATATGGGGTCTTCATAAAGTTCCGTGATAATGTGAATCATTAAAGAAAAATTTGAGCTAATTTCAAAATTGTTTGGACCATAATAAAACTTTTAATTCCATTTCCAAGAGTGTTTTGTATGTCCTCACTGTCTAATACTTTCATTTTGATGGAAAGGAGTTACTAATGACCGCAGAGACCAAACTGACGGTTTGAAGTCATAGACACCTAGGGATGCAGGCCCAGAGTTGTTTCTTTCAGTCTCAAGCTCGAAAGAGAATGGGGTAATTGACGGTGATGCAGAGCCCAGCAGGAGTTTCCCAATGCTGTTTCTTCTACGCTGTCTATAAGTCCTAAAATACACCTTGTTTTTTCTATTCAAATATATCCCCACGTAAACACAAGCCTTCATTTCCTAGGAATTCTTCCTAGGAGACTTTATTCCTAGCAACACTGTATTTTAATTACATTCATCATATTCCCTTGTCAATTTTGTCTATATTTACAAATACAGTAAACATAAAGCTCTAAGCATTTATGATATCTTATATCTCAAATATCTCTGCATCTACAAATAACTGTGTCCAATTATTTAAACATTTAGAATATATGTCTAGATTTTTAAAAATTAAAAGCTTGTAGACAATACTGTGGGTTTTTTGTGTTATAGACACGCAAAAACTGTCAGAATTCCAAGCAATGAAACATTTTAGAATGAGTAGTATCACTATAGTCCTTGGGAGTAATATTAGAATGATTATATGAACATACTCTTTCTAAAATGTTTAGATGGATATAAGTGCCTTTGAGAGAAAACATCTCCTGTTGAAATTTTAAGAGACTCAGCCAAGATCAAGTTTCATGGGGAGCATGATGAAAAGAGAAGCCCAAGGCCCCTGGGTCTTTCTCTCTCTTCTTACCAGCCATATAACTTGACTTTCATAGGTTTTCCTTCTTCACAAAATTAGGATTCCAATATTCTTGTGAAACCCACTGAGTAAGAGGCAACCAGCTCACCCTCGGTGTGTTTTCTGTTAATGCCTCACTGGTGTCCTCTACTTGAACTTTGGTGGTGAACACAGATTCCAAATGGAACGAGATTTCACCAGTTTTACTGATTTGGCCAAAGTTCTTAGCACCAGTCTTTCACTTTATGGCATTATGGTTCAGTTCCCATAGTAACCAAAAATGAAAATCCCATCATTACTTAAGATGAAAATCAGCTGTACACAGAGCCTGGGTTTTCAGAAAGCTATACAGATGAATCAGAGCCAAGGTACAAACCAGAATCTTCTTACAAGTTGCCCTTTACCTTAAGCAGTAAAGTGGATTCATCTCTGGGAGAGTAAACAGATCGTGCAGAATAGGAAAGGTTAATGATCAAATTCATTCTACCAGAGAACAATTTAAGGGACAAGTCTATAAAATGATTTTTACATGAGTCTCATTAATGAAAGGAATGATAAAGCATTATTTCTTCATCATAAAATTGAAGGAATACACACAGAATTACAATTCCTGGATAATTTAAGGAAAAAAAAAGCCTGTGTTTAACTCATTTCCTACATCTACATCTGTATTAATAACTGCATTTAACTCTTTAGATAGAAAAATAGACTATTTCAGCAAGGTTTCATCAAGTTTTAACTGAGACTGCTTTACTAATATTTCTTCCATGTGCCATGATCTTCATGATATTAGTCGATGAGTATGTGAGAATTGAATGAATCTTGAAGATAAAGATCTAAATGAGTTAGACTGACAGATTTAATAACAATCGTGTTTTTCTTCACTTGCTGCTTGAATCTGACCAACACTAACTTAACTGCTGGATATTGCCTTCCAATGCCACGAAGACAGAAAAAAAAGCAGTAACAGCTACTTTATAAATTAATTGGGTTTCTAGCAGGAATAGAATAGGATTATGTTTAAAAGAAATTACTGTGCCCCTATAATATATGACTTTAGCATATGATAGTCTAATAATCAACAAATTGAGCAAAGCCTTTGGATGAAAGACCAATACACAAAAATCAACTGCAAACCAGAAGCAACAAACAGCAAATGAATTTTTGAAAGATACAGTCACACCAAAAAGTTGACTTCTGGGGGACAAATCTAATGAAATAACAGCAAGATGTCTACTGTCAAAACTCTGAAATACTATTGACATGCTATTGACATATGTACTCAGGAATATTGTTGACATAATACTGAATATCTGAATGAGTTAAAGGCTATAGTCATAAATTGTTTGGCTCAGGATCATAAAGATGCCAGTTCTCTCACATCTGTCAGCAAATTCAACGCAATTCAGATCAAAATCTAGATTTCTGATGGAAATACCTGACTGCAAATTTGATATAGAAAGGCCTAATGTGGTACAGGAGATGATTCAAGACAGCATTGAAGATAAGTGAAGCTGGAATATTTACACTAACAGATAAATAGGTACACAGATATGAGTAATACATAAATGTAAAGATGGAAGCATAAATGATATAGATTATATGTGTGTGTGTGTGAATTATAGTAATAAAGATGGTGTAGTAATTCCAACAGAAGTAAAACATAGAAAAATACAACAAAAACAATAATCTGGAAATTGCTCTGCATGTATCTGTCCCCTCAGTTATAGACTGGATGGGGTGACAGTACAAGTAAATAAAGAGCATGCTTCAGTAAATGACATCGAATCGACTATGTGGGAATAGTAAACTCTCCCTCACATCTGACATGAAGATCAATTTGGATTTATTTGAAAAGTGAACAAATTGTGATACTATTGCAGAAGGAAATGTGGCACACATGGCTCAAGGTTTAGGGGAAGACGTTTACCTAAGAGGACAGTAAATCACCAAGTGTAAAGAGAATCACGGATGAGCCAGTGTTTCTTTAAAGAAAGTATGCTCTGTTCATCGAAATAGAATTGAGGAACTGGCCGGTAAAAGTTAAATGGGGAGTTATTTAGCTGCATTTAATTTAGAGCAAGTTTAGATCTAGGAAGTATCAAATATTTTCATAAATCATTTCTAAAAAGCCAACAATCCATATTCGCTCCATATTTCATGGAGCGAAATATTCAAATGAGGCTGTTATTCTGATGCAGCAAGTTGAACCGCCACTTAGAACGTAGGGATTCCCTACTCGATCTTTGGTTTAAACCCCAAATCCTCTGCTCTGTCTCCAGTCCCTTTTCCTGATAGCGTGCCTGCAAATGCAGCACAAAATGGCTCAAGTCTTTGAGTGCCCGCCACTCAAGTAAGAGCCCTGTTGGCATTCCTGGCTCCTAGCTTCAGCCTGGCTGAACTCGGGCTTACATGGGAGTGAACCAGTAGGTCAGAGTTCTCTCTGTCTCTCCTTCTTTGGTTGCTGTTCTGTCTTTCCAATAAGTAAATAAATCCTTACAAAATGAAAGAAACAGCACTGTTGTGTCAGGAGTAAAGTTGATACCTGTGACACCAGCATCCCATCTGAACTCAGATGTGTGGCCCCAAGCTCCCCTTCCTATCTAGACCCTGCTAATGGCCTGGGAATGCCAGTGAATGATGGCGCAAGTGTTTGTACCCATCGCCTGCAGAGGAAACCCACAGGAAACGTCTGGATCCTGGCTTTGTCCTGGGCCAGTCCTAGATTTCTGGATGATTTGGACAATCAATAAACAGATGGAAGATCTTTCCCTCTCTCTCTCTCTCTCCCTCTCCCACGCTGCCTTTAACTCTTCCAAAGAAATAGACAAATTAATTTTTAAATAAATAAATAAAAGAAAGCATTCAACTATCTACTTATATGAAAAATGTTCAGCATTAATCATCTTGATTGACAGTTATATCTACCATACAATTACCAGAAAGATAAAATATAAAAGGAAGACATGATCAATTTTTACGGACTTGTGCAGGGGCACAGTAAGCTAATACTCCACTTGCAGTGTCAGCATCCCATATGGGTGCCAGTTTGTGTCCCAACTGTGCCACTTCAGATCCAGCTCTCTGCTTACAGCCTGGAAAAGCATTAGAGGATGGCTCAGGCTTTTGGGCCTTTGCGCCCATGAGGAAAACCCAGAGGAAGCACTTGTCTATTGGCTTTGTACCAACTCAGCTGCACTCACTATGATTCCCCATCTGGAGAGTGAACCAGATAAAAAATCTCTCTCTCGCTCGCTCTCTCGCTCTCTCACTCTGTGTGTGTGTGTGTGTGTGTGTGTGTGTGTGTGTGTGGCCTGCTTCCCCAGGTCACAAGCAGGGGGCTAGATGGGAAGCTGAACCGCCAGGATTAGAACCGGCACCCATATGGGATTTTAGCACGTTCAAGGCAAGGACTTTTACCTGCTAGGCTACCATGCCAGGTTCTTGCTTTGTTTTTCAAGATACCTTGCTGTTAATGCACTTAGGAAGGCAGTGAAAGATGGCCCAAGCACTTGGGCCCCAACCCACCTGTGCGGTAGACCTAGAAGAAGCTCTTGACTCCAGGTTTCCATTTTCCCTGGCGATTGTGGTCATTTGGCCAATGGATGAGTGGTTAGAAGATCTCTTTCTCTCCATTCTTATCTGTAACTCTGCATCCCAAATGCACAAATACATCTTTAAATGTAATGCTAAAAGAAGTGGACATTTGGTCTAGGAGTTACAACATGGATTAAGATGACTGTGTCTCGTGTCAGAGTACCTGGACTTTTTTCCAAGCTGTGACTCTTTACTGCAATTTCCTAATAATTCACACTCAGGGAGGTGGCACACGATGGCTCAGGTGGTTAGGTCCCTGCTGGATAGATGCAGGGAGATGCCTGGCCAGCCTCCACCATTAATACACATTTGGAGAGTGAACCAACAGATGTGTTCTTGCTCTGTCCTTTGATTTGCCACTTAGGAAAGCAGAACAGAGCTCACAGCTTCTATCATGTGCAGAGATGTAGATCCTAGAAGTCGGAACCAGTTGAAAAACACTAACAGAGCCAAACGATATTGGCATTGGTGGCAATTGGTGACAACTGATGGTTTCTACAACTATCAAGTGTTTTCTTCCAGTTACATGATCTGTCTGGAGGATGTACAGCGTCCTCTGAAGCCTGAACTCTCACAATACAGATGTCAATGACTTGGTTTTCCCCAGAATTGTACTAGCTGCTAAAACTTAATGTTTTACTTCCATCTATTCTACAAAAGTAACAGTGTTTTGGAAAAGTATCTTAGCACATTTACTATAGAGATGTGTGGCATAAGGACTGCTTAACAGCAAGCTAGCCTCACAAGTCATAACCCAGAAATCTACTGTGAGTTGCTTCGACAAACTGACAAAAGTTAACGAGGCAAATTAACACATGTACATACAAACACATTGCGAAAGGAAGTCCAGGGCATGCTGTTAGATGAGCAATTCTGGTGCCACTTCTGTCATGTGGAGCTTCGTTACTAACCTTATTTAGAACCTTCCTCCTCTAACTCTATTGAAATATAATTGATAAGCATAGGCCTTTTAAAAAATTGGGTTATTCTAAGAGGTAGCCTTTATTTTCTCCACTTAATTAGCCATCCCAACTCCAACCCACTATGAGAGAAATTTCCATCATCTAGCAAGAATGTTGCTTTTAAAATAGCCCAGGGTTATTCACAAGAAGAATTTCCAGATCTTGCTTTGAAGCAGTGTGTCATGAAAATCATTTTTTTTATGACACACTCAACTATCACTTCTGACACCAGATTCTCCAGTGAACGCTGAGTGTTCAATAATAAACTCAATTCTGACAGCACCTGCAGAGCATCAAATCTTAGAGTGAGGGCCTCTTCCCTCCAAATGGCCTCCCACTTCACCTGCTAATTGTAAACGCCAGTGGTGACTTAGCCTAGCCAGAAACCATGAAGCCCAAAAGAGTGAGAACACTGATGGGCTTCAAATCAAGATTCTCACACCCCTTTCCTTGAGTTCTATGTATTTGCTAGAGTATTCTGTGAAATTCAGAAAAAACATTCTACTCATGTTTACCCATTTCTTACATAGGCCATTATGGATGATGCTTAGGATGGAGCAGGACGTATCATTGAAGGATTCAGGCCATCAGAGCTCCTGTGCACCCAGGGGCTTCAGGGAGGCTTCAATGCATAGACCTACCAGATTGCACTAACCACCGTTGCGTATTTCAACCTTCATAATGTCACTAAAACTAAACTGTCCAGCATGCACCAGGTACCATAACACTTCTGCTACTTCCTAAAGAGAGCAAGGAAAATGGGTGATGTTTGCCCCCATACCCTGTTTAATATCTGATTGGACTTCACTCTGGAAATGGCCACCTATGCCATTGGAGCATTTCATTGAATGCCTAACCTTGTTGAGGGGACTTTCCTTGGCTCAGGAATTTTTTTTCTTTGTTCAAGAGTGTTCATTGTTGGACATTTCACTGCTGGATATTTTTCCTTTGTGAAGGGTTTTACTTTGAGATCGTTGTGCATTTGAGGGATGCTGTTGTTTGTAAAGATTTATTTTATTTATTTGAAAGGCAGGAACAGAGATCTTATGCCCAATGATTCACTGTCCAAATGATCTACTGTCAAGGCTGGATCAGGCTGAAGCCAGGAGCACAGGGCAGCAGAGACTGGAGTAATTTCTCCATCTTCTCCTGCTTTCCTAGGCACATTAGCAGAACAGCCAAGACTTCAACTATGCTATGGAAGGCTACATTCTGGCTTCACCTAACACACCAAAACACTTTCCGGCACCGCTGCCCCATTTGCCTTTCTGATCGTTCATGCCCTACTTGGTTTGTGTTTGCATTACTTTGAATTAATCTGGCTTTTCAGTACAGCTTTATAGCTCTATCTTTGATTTCCTGCTTGTGTGAATGGAAGATTGCTAGTTAGTATTCCAGAACGTACAGTTAGCCTAGCCAGAAACCATGAAGCCCAAAACAGTTCTAGATTCCTGAGAAACCCAAAGTCTGCCATATTTCTCAAGGAAAGGGTTTCCAGGGGGAAAAAATCCCTCACTTGCCATTGAGCAATATGTTGTCTTCATTTGCAGCTCTCTCTGATTGACATCCACAGACCAAGCTGGCATTCCCAAGGTAATGATTCAGAACACAGCAGCTGCAAGGGCGCTTGGGGTTTGCCACAGCATGGCTGCCATGTCACATTCGATCCCAGCGGCACAATTTCGGGTGGACCTCCATTCGGAAAGAGGAAATGCTCCGATTTTAACTCTGTATCTTGCGTGGGTGAGAGCTGAATTAAAACATGTTGAATTCAAAATGAAGCCGATTAGTGGCTCACTGCAATCTGACTCGAGTCCTTCAAAACTCTATATTAATTTGAAACACATTTCTGAACGTTACTGCCTTTGTGTTCATGGTTTGAATTCTGTATAGGGTTATGAAAGCTAAGACTGCTGCGAAGCATCGCTTCGTCGGAGGGATACATCTGAAAGGCAGGCAGGGGTCAGGGGAATGGATTTCACGGATTCCTTCTGCAAGATTTCAAGAAAGATTGTTTTTTCATGTATCTTAGAAGTTGGAGGATATTTCAGCCTGAATGGCATCAACACGCATGTCATAAAATAATAGCCAAGCTTTCTATAAAACCCTGATGAGAAAAAGATGGCATAGTCTCTTTTGTAAATGTTCATAAAAATCACCTTAGAGATAGGTTTGCCATGTATCTGATATCATGAATAACAGTGGGATTTTACAATTGACTGTTTTTGAGGGCCTAGTCTTGGGGTTGAACATGATAGTGGGAGTTTGGATTATAAAAAGTAGGGAATGTTGGTGTGGTTTATAGATTCCTACAATTATACCAAGACATCAGTATTAGTGTAGATTAATAATGGGGGGGGGAGCAATGGATGTGGGATGTGTGAGAATCTTTGTGCAGCTCCACAGCTTTCTGTGATTTCAAATGTACTCTGAATCTAAAAGGTCTGCATAGCACTTTATGCGACTAGGCTACTGACATTGCAAATTCAAGTTTGGAGTAGAATAAGCAGTTCTAATCACAAACACATTGTGGCTTTCACTAATAAAATAATCTGTCTGTGCACCCATACACTTATTAAGATGTCAGCATCTTTTCAATTATCTTGGCTCAGAACGTAAGGGATACTTCTTCCTTTTCTTTGGTCCCGCTGCCAAAGGAAATCACAATCGCACAAGTCTAGCTAATGTTCACTCCCATAATATATTTTTCTCATTTACTCTGTGACTACCATAAGAACCTGGGTATTGGCTGTCTCCTAAAAATTACAGTGATGTTCATATTATAAGTACAATTCCATAAATACTTATTAATATTTATGACTTGGAATCTTTTACCTAAACAAACAAGCCATAGAGATACCTGGGAAAACATTCAAGAAAAGGCTTACAGATCTAGAACTAAAATCCCATTGCCTACCAAGCACAGATAATAAACACGTGACTAGATTGAACATAAGGAGACAAAAGGAGTAAGAGAAGAAATGAAGACAGAGTCTCCTGAAATGCAGCTGCCAATCGGCTCCACCCAATAACTCAGTTAGTGTTTGTAAGATTTATTTTATTTTCATTGGAAAGGCAGATTTACAGAGAGCAGGAGAGACAGAGGAAGATCTTGTGTCCACTGATTCACTCCCCAAGTGGCTGCAATGGCTGGAGCTGAGCTGGCTGAAGCCAGGAGCCAGGAGTCAGGAGCCAAGAGCCTCCTCCAGGTCTCCCACACGGGTATAGGGTCCCAAGGCTTTGGTCTATTCTCAACTGCTTTCCCAGGCCACAAGCAGGGAGCTGGATGGGAAGCAGGGCCACCAGGATTAGAACTGGCAACGATTGGGATCCCGGCATGTGCAAAGTGATGACTTTAGCCACTAGGCCACAATGGTGGGCCCAATAACTCAGTTATTAATATGCAACCTTGATACGTGTTTAAAATTCAGTCCTTGCAAGTTTATGTGAAAAATTCTGAGTTGTAAAAAGCCAAATAATAGAGCCTGCCACTTTTGAGAAGGTTATTAATCATTGAGTTTCCTTGTGTGATATTTGTTAAATGTTTGTTAAGAACTTGGCCCATTTCATGTAAATTATCAGACTGGTGTCCACACGGATGTTCATAAATGTCATTACATATCTGTCTCTGTGCATGGCATCTGTAAGGACGCCCCCTTTCACTTTTTTGTGGGTAATCTGTCTCCTCTGCTTTTTGTCCTTGTTGATACTGGTAGTGATTTATCAATTGTGTTGATCTTTCCAAAGAACAACCCTTCGGCTTTGTTCATTTTTCTCTACTGTTTTTCTGGTTTCAATTTCACCGATTTTTGCTTTCCTTTCATTTTCATTCTTTGTTTTATTTGGCTTGTGTTATCTTTATGTTATTTTTCTCATTTTCATTTCTAAAACAGGAAATGTGGATTAATAGTTTTAGATTCTTTTACTTTTCTAGTGTATTTCTTTAATGCTGTGAATTTCCCCCATGTCACCACTTTGACTAAATGCCACAAGTTTTGACAGATTGTGTTTCCATTCTTATTTGACTCAAAATATTTCTAAATTTTCTTGAGACTTACTCTTTCACTCATGTGTTACTTACAAATACACTGCTTAATTTCCTAGACTTTTAAGGATTTACAAACCACATTTTGCTGTTGATGTCTGTTTTAAATCGGCAGTGATTTTACAGAATATATATGTGATTTTTATTTTTTTAAATATGGGAACTGTGTTTATGGTTAAAAATGTGATCTCTTTTGGGCCAATAAAACATACATTATTTGTTTGATAAAATATTCTACAAGTATCCATTATGTGTATACATATATACTTAAAATAAAATAATACAAAATATATCAAGAAACAGTATGTATAGTCTATTAAGAAATATAGTAGATGATGATAGATATATAACATACAACAAAAACGAACTTAGGGTAAGAAGGAATATTCATAGATCTTATATTCTGAGTACTTTAAGAAAATATTAAGACTTTAGGCAATTTATTTTCTGTGATACCATTATTATGAAAGCACAACATGGTTATAATTTGAAGACCTAATAACACTTTCAATTAGACCTAAAATGCAAATAGTAAATAATCAGTAAAAGAGGGTAAAAGAAACATTTCACCCAAGGCAGCAAAAGTCTTACAAAACTCCAAGTCAATATCAAGAGTCCTAACATATGAAGCCTAAGAGAAATCAGAGAAATCCCTGTGTCTCTACTTGGAAGGCATTGCATGAAGGTCTAGAGCTGTGGTATTCTGTACTATAAAAAAAAAAAAAACTACATACGGATTAAAGTGTGGAGCTTACACATTCAGGTGAATGTATAAGAGAATGATTTTGAACTCTGAGTAAATGAAATTTTAAGAAGAAAAAGTGGGGTTGTGAGTGAGGATGGACAAGGGTTAAGGAATCAGCCAAGTGGTTATTTCAACAGTTCAGGAAAGATTTGCCCTCAATCTACTTATCAGCATCAGATCACTTCCTCATTCATAGATAATTGAATCATGTTCTAAGTGTGGAGTTCCATATTTCTTACTTTTAATTGTCAATCACTGGCCGTTTATTGACAATCTTATTGGTAACTTTTCTTCATCATAATCACTCAAGAAATTTGAAGGCTTTGCTAAGCCAGTCCTTGAGTATTTTGGGGTCTTTTCCTCATTTGTACTCATTCCCAAAGTGTAATCATTCAGTATCACGGTATCATGGTGATAAATATTATCTAAATGTTAATGAATACTAAGTTCAAAACCCTAAACAACCACAGAATCACATATCCAACCATGTATGCAATAACTCCAGCCTGACAGAAATCTACAGCTTAACGTGCACAATATTGGATCCTTTGGTTGTTCCCCTAACATCTATTGTAGACACAGCTTACCCCAAGTCACCTAATGGCCACTCAGGTAAGGTAATTGAACATGTCAGGAAATTTATCATAACAAATAATTCTACTCATCTACAGTAAAGATGAAATAAGATAACAGTTGATTAAGTAATGCTGCATTGCTTCCACTTGAATGTGATGAAGAATAAGAGAACAAGAAAAATTACTTAAATGCATTCATTTTTTATTTTACTTGAAATGCAGAGAGAACTGTGACAAGAATGAAAGATGTGGTCTGCATAGCAGGCTAATCCTCTTCTTGTGGAGGCTCAGGCATTCTCTGTAGTTGTCAGTTCCTGTCCCAGCTGCTTCACTTTTCATCATGCTCCCTCCTAACAGCTAGCAAACCTGCAGAGGATAGCCCAAGTCCTTGAGCCCCTGCCTCCACTGACTGTCAGTTTTGGATCAGCCCAGGTCATTTGTGGAGTGAACTAGTGAATGGAAGACCACTCTGTCTGTCTCTCCCTGTCTATCTGCAATTCTTACTTGGAAGTAAAAATAAATAAATCTTTTTTAAAAAAAAAGTGAAAGGAAATGGATCTTCCATTCATTAGCTTATTCTCCAAATGCCTAAAACAGTCAGAGCTGGGCCTGGGTAAAGCCCAAATCAGCACTCTATCCATTTTTTCCACAGATGTGTCAGGGACCCAAGTACTCAAGCCATCACCTGTGATTTGCTACAGCATGCAATAGCAGGAAGTTGGACTCAGAAGCCAAACTAGGCCATGAGCTTGGATAAAGGACACACATGCCCCAAGTGGCCTCCTATTTGCTATGCCAAACATTTACCCCCAGAAGGAGTTATTTGTTGACAAGAACTATATTGCTATTATGGGTTAGGTACACAAAGAATTATGTGCATTTAGAAATTAAGTTTACACTGTAGAAATATTGATTGCATATACTTAGATACACAATATAAAAGATTATTACAAAGTAATTTAAAGTAAGGATGGTATCTTTTCAAGATAGAAACAGCAAGATGTCTAGATTTTATGGTTAAGTATGAAATGCAAGCTTCTGGAGTTCATATACAATTTTGTTTACTTAATTTTAATTAATTTGTTTTTGTTCCAGGTACCTTCCATGCCCCTTAAGTTCCTATGTGCATCTCTCAGCATTCTCCCCCTACTTCCTTTTCTTTCTTTTTTTTTTTTAAGCAACTGTTCTCAAGCATTGTCAAGGAAGTAAAACAAACAGCTCTCTTTTAATGACAATTTCATCACCAGTGAAAGTGTAATTATTAGTTATCTGGGAAAAGTCATTAATGATGTTAATTAAATTACTACATATACAACCCTAGAAACCACCAATTTTACTCTTACATAAATACAGAACTGAAATATATCCATAGGCTTCACAAAAGGTATCCACTGTAATGACATAATAATAGCTTTTCTAGTAACCTCAAACTTCAAGAGTCACACAGCAAAATGGTTAAAGTGCAGTGCACTTAGGAAAGAAATTGAGTACACTGATGAGACAATAAATTCTATGAAACACAACAATATAAATGCATTCTAAAATCCTAACATTGTGCAAAATAAACCAAGATAAAGTGTACATAAAGTGTGGTGCCATTCATAAAAAAAAAAAAGACACAGAAAAACCATCCTATTGTGTCAAACATCAATGATGTTTGTTGTGGATAAAGTGCCAAAGATGCTAGCTGACACTCCTGTGAAGGCACCTGCATCCTATGTTGGGTGCCTGGATTGAGGACCGACTTCTGGTGTTGACTGCAGTTTCTTGGCAAGTGGCTTCATGGCTTGCCATCCATGCGGGAGGCCTGGGCTGAATTCCTGGCTCTCAGCTTCAGCTAGGACCAGTACATTTGGAATGAACCAGAAAATGGTAGTATGCTTTCATCAGCTATCCTTTCCAAACACTCATCTCTAATAAATTAGAAAATGCATCTATTTTTAAAGTTGAGGGAGTTTACTGTTGATGGGAGGGGTGGTTGCAGAAGATTTCAGATTCTACAGATGATCTGTCTGTATAATAATTACTTTTTATTGACTTCCTATGTGTACTTTATACTTTAATAGTAATTACGTGAAAATAATTTTCACACATAGAAAAAATGTTTAAAGAGAAAATATAAATGAGGAGAGATATAAATATGTTAATAGTTACAATATCTATATGCTAAGTCTACTGGTAATTTCTAATTTTAGGTCTATGTTTTATTACATGTGGTTTTTATATGGTAAATATATTATTCTTATAGACAAAAAGAGAATTGCTTTTCTTTCTTCAAAAAAGCAAAATCGGGTTTTAAGAATAACAACTGCAAAACTTTGGAGTTCACTTTCCGTCTTCAGAAACAAAAAAACACAAACACAAAAATGAAACCATCTACATCTTCAAATACTTCTGGTACAGTGGAAAATTTTCTTCACAACAATTCTTGTTATTTCAGTCATTTGTCAGCTTTGACCTTCATAATTTACATTCTAACATTTTAAAAGTTGAGCCTAATACTAAAACAAATTGTTTGCCAGTTTCTGGCATTAACTCTTGGATGGAGCAGAGACCATCTCGTAGAACTCAAACTAATCTTGAATTCTTTGCTGTGAACTTGTTTTCTTAAACACCTACTTATATTTCACTGCTAATGGAATGGGAGAGGATACTATAGAAAATCCTCAATTATGGCTAATTCTCTCTTTTCCCATGCAAGTTGTATCAATCTTGTTAAGTGTTTTCTCATTTTTTCTCCTTCATAGTGCAATGGTCTATTTAACAAAATGCATGTGGTTAAGTTTGTTGCTCTAATAAAGCCCAAGAGGATGGAATTAAATTAGTTTAGGATAATTATTTATAATTGCATATTCTTAATGGAAACTGAACTGAACAGGTCCTAAGTTATTCTAAAAAGTTACTTACTTAAATACAACACTCTACCCATGATGCCCCATTTCCCTTTACCACATGGAAACAAGAAACTAATCTCTGGCTCCCAGGGCTGTGTTCCATCTGCTCAGAAAATAACCCAAGGCCCACTTAGAAACAGTTTGTAAACACTCTGGGGTCATTCAACTAAAAGCACCACTCACAAAACGCTGGAAATTTAGTTGATGCAAAGATAATTATTCCTTAAGTTTCCAAGAGAAGGGTAGGGGGGAACTCAATGTTGAAGTATATGTACTGTATATGTACTGAAAAAGTACAGGGAAGTGGTAAAGGACCGTGCAGGACCGAACCCTCTCAGCATACAAAGTGTGGTTGCTTACTTACTCTGTTACACACCTGCACATGATCGCCTCTTGAAAATCCATTAGGTGTCCATCCATGTTGCTGGACAGAAACGCTACCCCCCGGTTACGGGCTCACTCTGTAAGGGTACCTTGGGAACCAGATCATCTAGTGGGTCATGCAAAGAAGAATCCATCTGTTTTGGATTAAATGAATCTTCACACCGAGAGGGTGGGAAAGATAGCTGAAGCCATGCGCAACCCACACGCCTATAAAATCACCAGGACTTCGATCTGTATCTTTCTCTCCTTGACACAGAGGAGAGGTTAACTTCCCCAATTGACAGATGCGTAACATGTTAGTGTGAGAAGATACCTGACATACTTTACGGTGCTCCATGGCAGAGGAATGTTTTCATCTCTCCGTGTGAAGAATGTCCGTTGAAATGACTTCCACATGGAGGATTTTTTGTTGCTGTTACACCCCATGAGTGCCTGGCTTTTGCTTTCTTCATGCCATTGCTCCCTGAAGTAGGTTTGGTCTTTTGCATTAACTCTGGCTGCAAATTCCAAGTCACAGATTCCTCTTGATCCCAATACAGCAGAAATTTTTTTTATCAAAAAGCTTTCACTCAGAACAACACATAGAATGTTCTAGAATCTAGGCATTTTGCATGGATCTGAAAGGTTCTGATTGCATTTATATAAATATCTTATCATCTGCACATTAGGCAAGAGGCACAAGAGAAGGGAAAAAAGAGAGAGAGAGAGATTTGATAATGCTAGCATACCATAGATTTGCTTGTTCATTGGGCCACAGTTCATTTTCTTTTTGACTTATTACATCAAATTTATCACACAACCACCCTCTCTAAAGAACAAATCAAATTATAAACTAGGACAGGCACAATATATCTTCACTTTCAAAGAGTGTATCAACCAACTATTGACTGATGGATTTACAATTATTTATGAAGGACTATACTATAATAATAATATAAGGGAAATCAATGTGGGGGGGATTTGGGTCTAGGGAGTGAGAATCCCAGAGCTTATGGAACTGTATCATAAAACAATAATAAATCAAACTTTATCTGTACATTTGAGACATCTTCAGAGAGCTCATCTGAAGCATATGTTATAAAAATATATGCATGTATTTAAAACTTACACCAAATACTGTATTTTGTTTCAGTTTTTCAAAAGCTTTTCCAAATATACTCTAATATTGGCATAGTCATTTTAGAAAACAGTATGAAAATTACTCAAAAAACAAATTTACCTATGGTCATGCAATCCAATTCCACTCTTGGACATATACCAAGGGAATGAAACTACTGTCTCCAGGAGACAGCTTTACTTCTGAGTTCATTGCAGAATTACAAAAACACGGTATGGAATTAAGCATCTATCAACACATAAATGGGCAAGAAAAACAAGTCACAGGTGTGTGCAAATATTACTCAGCCTTAAAATTAAAGGAAATTTCATCATTTGTGACAGTTTGGTTGAATCTGTAGCACATTATTCTAAGTGAAATAAAACTCACACAGAAAGAAAAATGATTAACGATTTCACATACGGGTAAGGTTTTTTTTAAAAAAAATATCCATACTCAGAAGAATAGAATAAAGTGGTGTTGCCAGTGGCCATGGAACAAGGGAAACTGAGAGCTATTGAGAGCAAACACTCAGTGGGGGACTGGTTCTGTGACAGTGAGTTAATCAGCAACTTGCAATGTTGGCACCCCACTCTGAGGCACTGGGATTGAGTCCTGACTGCTCTGCTTCCTCTCCAGCTGCCAGCTTATGCAGTGGGGATGGCAGCACACCCAGACGGGTAAGTTTCTGCCACCCACATGGCAGACCTGGGTAAGGGTTCAGGTTCCTGGCTTCAGCCATTAAGCCTATTTGGGGAGTGAAACAGAAGACGAAAGATCTCTCTGTCTTCATCTCTCTGTTTCTGTCACGTTGCCTTTTAAATACATACATACTTTAAAAATCTTCACAATGAAAACTTTGTGTAATAAACAGGTATGTCCATGGTGGGAGGGCTTGGGGAGGGGTGGGGAGAACCCAAGTATCTATGTAACTGTGTCACATAATACAATGTAATTACTAAAGTTAAATAATAAATAATTAAAAAAAAATAAATGAAGCCCCAACATAACATCAGCAAAAAAAAAAAAAAAACCAAAAACAGGTATGTTAATCAGATGGAATCAGGTAATCATTTCACAGTGCAGACTTATAGAAAAACAGAATGCGTGAGACGGTATATTTTAAAGTTTATAGGAAAATCAAATCAAATCATAAATATTTATTGCAAAAAATTTTGAAATCTATGTATGACTTTGTCCCAGTTCTAATGTTCTATGAACTCATTGAAGAACTTTTGTATACCTACCTGAAATATAAATATGCTTTGTCAATTACACCTAAAACTTCGTGGAAGGTGACCATCAAAAGTCCATCGCTTGCATTGATCATCTTAAGCTACACTTAACCCCCAAGAACATAAATTGTGGCTATGAAACAAACTGAACTACATACTGGATGTTGAGACGACATGCACCTGCTTGGAGAACACACACACTCCCAGGTCAGCCATGGTGTTTCCACAGCTGATACTGTAACAGTTTTCCAAAGAACTTTCCACAGTTCTGTTAAGGCAACCATTTAAGGATGGTGAATACGGTAAAAGCTAGAGAGGGCTATGAGATGGATCACTGTCATATTACATTCTCTTGGGTCTAAGCTTTTGAGCAGATTTGCTGTGTAAAATAGCTTGCCAGTGAATATGAGTTTTTGGCAGGGAATGCCTGGTGCACCTTGGATATACACCCCCATATCAGAATGTCTGCATTTGAGATCTGGATCTTCCATCAGTTCCAGCTTCCTGTTTGTGCACAACCTGGAGGCAACAGCAGTTAAAGGCTCAGTTACTTGGATCCCTGTCCTGCCCTCCAGGAGGAACATCAGATGGAGTTCTCCATTCCAGGTTTTGGACTGACCCACTCCAGTCAAGTAGGAAATGGGAAAACTCCTTGTTTCTTCTCTCTCCCTCTCTCCAGCTAATATGAAGACATGCACTCTACAAATCCATAGATGGTATATTTGGTGAAAATATTATACCCAGGAAAATAGGTCTTGGCCAGAGAGTCTGTTCTGGTAAAGGTATCACACTTTCCCCTCCATGATGAAACCATTCCAGCTAATCAACAGCCGCTGGGTGGCTGGGTAACCACACTGGGAAGTCATGTAGAAGATATTTCTGATCACCACTGTTGGCAGCTGTAACACTCAGCTGTGTCCACATCCACATGAGACCAGGTTGTCATGCCCTTATATCACCATCTCTGCCACCAAGGACAACTATTTTATTCTCCGAGATCTATCTGAACTTTTCATAGGCAAACTAAGTGGGAGTGTGGTACGAATTACCAGCCCTGAATTTTTCAGATGCCTGGTGATGGTAACTTCCACAAATGAAACATGACTATTTGTTGAGCATTTTTCTGGGTTTTGGGCAGTTATTGTGGTTTCCTCTTCAGGGCCCTTGCTTCAGAGTTGGGGAACCAATGTGGTCTGAGATTTTAGCTCCCAGAATTAGTGTTACTGCAGAGTGAATACCGATTATCCCTAAAGATGGGCATATTTCCTTTTCTCTAAATGTACACTTACCTTAATAGAAAATTACTTTGCAGAAGCCCAAGAGAAAGATTGGCAATATGAATTTTAGCAAAGTTTCAAGGGCTTTTCACAAGTGGACCTGACTTCCATGAACTCAGGAAGTTTTGAGTCTGTGTATTAGCTCAAGTCTGCAAGAGTGAGGGTCCAAGGCTATTATGATTCAAGTTTGACTTTTATTCACTTGACCTAGAAATCTTTTTTTAATTTTACCAATAAAATAAGAACTTAATAACCTCCATAACTATTCATTCTAGAAGTACCCTGATTAGCCATACTGCAACATGTTCCTGCGTGAGTCAGTCTAGTTTGATTTCCGGTTGCTGAATTCATTGCAAAATCAATACCACCTTGCTTTTGGCAGTTGAATGCCTCTCCTTAATCCATGTCATCAAGGGGTTCAATTACAGTCATGTGCTTTGTAATAACATTTTACCCAATGATGGCTCACATATGCAATGATGGTCCCATGAGATTATAATAATGGCAAAAGGTCCTTATTGCTTAGTCACATTTAGCCTTTGTATCCTCATAGCACAACACATTACGTGCTCACAGGTTAGCGAGCATGTGTGTAAATAAGCATGCTAGGCTTCCAGTTGTGTAAAAGTATAGCCTATATAACATTATATAAAATACAATAATTGGTGATGCTCATGGGATGCAGTTGTTCTGGTCTGTGCAGTTACTTTTTATCCTTGTTGTAGAATACTCTGTCTCCAAAATCGTTTACTGTGCAAGGTATGCCATGTTGTGCCAACGGAGCAGCCGCATACCCCTAATGCTGACTGCGTGCCTTGATTGCATCAAGAAGTCACACAGAGTAATTGAAGGATACTGTCTCAGCTTGTGTAAGTACACCCTCTGATCTTTGTACAACAATGGAATTATCAGGAGAGGCATGTCTCCAAAGCATCCCTGTCATTAAAAGCACATGGCCATATTCACATTGCCTTTAGGTTTCCAAATTCAGAGACAGCAATTACCACTGTAAGGTGTTGCCTACAGGGAAGCAATTACAAAACACTTCAAGGATACCTCACAAATTTATTACCATAATATACGTAAGCAATCTGCCGTTTTGATCTAAAGTGTGTGAGAGTTGATTTTACTTTATTTTTTTTTAGAAGCAGAGAGACTGACAGAGCTCCTATCCACCAATTTATTTCCCCGACAATCCACAATGGCAACGTCCAAATGAGGAGATACTGGAGAACAGGAAGTGATTTGCTTGAAACTATTACCTGCTTGCTCCAAGAGTCTGCGTTGAAGTGAAGCTAAAATTAAGAACTAAATTTGACATCCAAGCTGTCTGATATCAAATGTAGTATCTTAACCAGTGTCCTAACTTAGGGGGTCAAATGAGCAACAAATGGGTTTATTTTAAATAAAAAACACAGAATAGCATTCTAATCTCCCCATTATCTATCAACCTCTTCCTCCATAGTAAGTCAAGTCAGCTCTTAAAATACTGTCAGCCACCTTAATCCACGCATCAACCACTTAACCAAAAATCTAGAGGCTTTTATTTCTCCATGCAAGCATTAAATGACAAGTTTCTATTTTGTAGAACTTTATCAACCAATTTGACCTGATTTGGTTAGTGATCCATCTGTGATTACTGCATATTCCCCCAGATTTCTCTCTGTGTATTTAGAATGTAAACTATCTCTCCTAAGTGCAGCATGATTCTTCATGGGTCACATTTTGTGTATCACATTATGGACCTCTTAGAGCTGTAATGGGTCCAAAGGAAAGTCAGGAAGCGAGAGTGTATTTATTTGTAGTACAATTTCTAATCAAGAAACTCTTACCATTTCCTTAGGCAATTTGGGGTTAATACTACAAGAGTGGAGATGCTATTCCCAATGGGGTAATGGAGGTCTATTCTACAGACAAATGTCATCAGAATGTAGAGGTAAGTAGCTCCAGATCCATGAGGGTCCTCCCACATTTCTATTCATATCTTCCTTGTTACTTGATGCTGCTTTCCTCCAATCAATTCCCTCATTTCAGCAATGCAGGTTCTATGAAGCTGAGAACACCACTTGTAATTCGAGTGAAGCTCTAGGATGGATGTTCTGACTCTTCAGCCTTTCGCTGTAGGAGGGAGATAAGGATCTCCATCAGGCACACACAGAATCATCAGACCATCCATGTGGCATTCAACTTGGGTACTGATAGCCATGAGCTAAGCCTTTTCTTTCTTCACTTTGATCAATGATATTAGCAGTACGCAGCCAACTTAAGTAAATCTTTTTGCAAAAAGGTTAGAATGTATTAGATGCACAGTCACCCAGCTGCTTGATTCTTATAAGCTGACTAGCAATATTCAATCATGAAAACATTAATGTATCTTTACTGCCATATCATATTATGAACTATCAGTACTTTCTGTACTCTTAGAGATAGTATTAATGACATCTTCAAACCAAATCATAGAAGAGGCTAAATTCTAGAAAGGACAGACTCAGAAAAATCATCCATAAAATTCTGCTTTTCTAGATGAAAATCAGTTTTTCCAGAAAAAAAAAAAAACTACTAACGCATCTATGTTACTCAAACTGCTGATTCAAATGTTAATAACATCCAAAACATTCTCATAAGTACCTGACTCTCATAAATACATGATTTGATCAAGTATAATCCTTGATCAAATCGTGGTTCCATTGGCAGTTGACATTGCACGTAAAATTAACCTCATATATACCCACCTTGAGGGCTTATGGAAAAAGTAAAGAAGGTAACAGACATAAGTACCTAGCTAATTCCAGTTATAAAATATATCTGCAAATGTTAATTATTGCTAGAATTAGTTATTCCTAGAAATGTAACATAGAAAGTATGTCGAGTACTGGTCCAGGTATTATGATATTGAACCAAGAGCTAGACCACTACTTAATCCAATTATTGAAAACACAAAGTCAAAATGTGACATTTTAAAACAAGCTATGTTGATATCCCTCCTGAAAGTCTAGCATTTGGATTTGAGAATTAATTAAAACCAAGTATTAAAACCTTCACAATTGAACTCATACTTTTAATGGAACAAAGGAAATAATGAAGAAATGTGTAGAAAAAATTAGAACCCATGCCAATTATTAAAACCAAATTACCCAATTTGGCCTATTCCTTAATGGAACTGACCCCTAACTTGGACTGAATAGCTTGTCATTTTAAAATTATGATCATAGAAATATGAAATTCAATGGGAACTATATTTTGTGTTCTGTGTATTAGCCTTTTCCCATGCTGCATACTACTGCCTCCTAATGCTGGAAGCAGGAGTGAGCAACAGAAGCCAGCTTGCCATAAAACATATTTATGTTACATTTGTATTGGTTAACAACAGATATTCTGATGTTTTATATTGCCAACCACTAGGGTCCAGTATGCTTGGCATCCAAAAGGAATTTTTTACTCAGGATATTGTGTCTTAGGGTGAGTCTTTCAGGACATCAGTCCAAAGGCATCTGTACAATTAGTGTCAACGCTCTTGTTTCTCCCTTGTTAGAATGATGTCACGGTTTCCATGTGAAACATGGACACTAACAGATTTCCCAACATTCCAGGTCTCCACAGTGACATCATTGGTAAAGAATGCTTATGTCACCAAACTTGATTACAGTGCTCTTTTTCTTCCAAAGCATTACCATCATCACCTGTGCACACAGAGTATCCTCTGTTGCCACATGCTTTCTCCTATAATTACTTTTCTCAGTTTTAAATGGTGTCTTGAATGCGTATATACACATGCTCTTACCATAAATAAACAGCTCATTGAATTGACATAAGCAACATCTAAACCAATAAACTCTCATATGATGGCAATTGTTATGTTCCTGCTCCTTCAATAACATAGATTGTTGACGCCTATAACTAAAGCAAACAGCTATTCTGTGTTTAATAGTGCAGGATCTAGGGGCAGAATCTGGTCCATGCTCTGCCCCACTATTGGCTAACCCTTCTCTGATTGAACATTCTCATTTGTAAAATAGGCATATTAGGTTATCTAACTCATAGGAACATTTGATGGATTGACACAGGTAGAGAGCTTGCAAACAGTCAGATAATAGTATGCTCCTAGTAACTATAAGCCATTTTTATTATCTGGTTCATGACCCCTAATATAACCTGCTACCAGATGGTCCCTGAAGGGATGTGAAATGCTTGCTGAATGACTGGGAAGGAAAAATAAGAGTCCTTTACATTACAGAATATAATGTTTTCATGAAATTACACTGTTGAGAGATTGCAATTTGTCTTGTTTACATAGAAGAGAAAAAAATGGGCCTTGAATTCATACTGTATGAGTAGAAGACAGATTTTGCTCCTGTGGCCCCCACTCATATTTCAGAATAAAACCAGATATCACCAACCTTTAGGAATTCAACAGGAAAATCACCTAAAAGTCTCAACAGCCACCCACCCTTTTGTTTCATGCAACCATTCCTTACATCATTTCAGCTGTTTGGCATGTAGCCCTTCTGAAAATGAGGAAAGTATGACATATCCCATGGATCTTTGAAATAACAGAGGAACGGTGGCCACAGAATCCCAGAAAGGTGCTTTCATCGATCTGGAGCATTCTGATTCCAGCACAGCGAAGAATATTCTTGCAACCAAAGTGTGAAGTTCTAAATGGACAAGTGCAGTGTTGTGCAAGTTGGAGTCAGGTATGTACCCAGGCAGAGTCCAATTTGATAAACGGGAAGGAGTCATAAGCAGAGCCATCTTGAATAATGTGCCAAAATGTTGTTTCATTAAGTGCCAACCAAACACAGAATGCCCATATTCTCATCAATCTAAGCAAATCTGAGCAACTACTTCAGTTTCCAACTAGAGAATTCTAAAATTTGTTAAGCTATGTTGAACTGAAAATGGCTCAATTTTAAGTCTCTGGAGTTGGGAATCCCACTAAGAAGTGTCAGCAGCCAGAATCTTGTGAATAGTGAAGTGTATGCAAAGGATCATTTCCTGCTGTAATGACAAGGTGTGGCTATTTTCTCATCCAGAGGTCCTGCTACTGCCTTTTCATTATTATTCAAGGAATCCTTTCTCATATGTAAATTCGATGGATGAACACTTAAGAAATTATTTGGTTTCATCTTTTGTGGACTATAGAGATTATTCCGAAAAATAAGCACACAAAACATCCAATATTGATTTTTTTCTCCCACTGAACAGGTGTTCATTCCTAGAGACTGCAACATGGAAATCTTGATACATATTACATCATCAAATAGTGTTGAATATTGGTCAGAGGGCATTGGAGACATTTGTATGGCTCTTCCAGCACATGTGATACAAATTACCCATTATGCCATGAGAGAACTAAATGTGAAGAAAGAAGGTTAGCATTTTTGCACATATCTCTACATTTTAACCATTGTTACGGTTATTTTTCCAATTTGCTCTCAGGTTCTCTTGAATTCTCTCAAGATTAGATTTGACACTAGTGTGTTCTTGTTTATTAAACCATGTTCATTTTTTTACATTTAGACAGTTTTCATCTCTCAATAGCTAACGACATCATTTTTGGCAGGAAGCACAGCATAGGAGTTGAAGCAATATGGATTTTATGCAAGGTACATTCAATACTTTCTCCCCCAAATTAGAATAGTTTCCATTCCAAACTCTGAAATCTTCCATTATTTGATGCAGTAGTAACAAAATGAGAGAGAGAGAGAGAGAGAGAAACTTCACATGCACCAAAATGGGCAACAAGAAACCTCAAGTTTATTTTCAGTCTTAATTTAAGACAGTCTTAATTCTCATTCTGAGCAATTTCTTCAAAAGCAAGGGCTGTGTACTTGATTTTGCCTTTATTCTTCTCAGCTGAATTCACTTTTGGAAGGGTCATTGCAATAGATAAGACAGTAGAAACAGAAAAGAATGCTGATAGACTATATTTTGTGAGTGTACATAGATACAAGTATGTGTATTGTGTGTGTGTGTGTGTGTGTATACATGTGCTTATGCACATAACCAAACTGCTTCCTACTCTGCTGTTTGCAGCTCTAACACTTGCTGTGTGGCTCCTGTGGCTGGCATGAGTCACAACTCCTCCTGCTACCACTGAGTGTTCTAGTTCAGGTTTTCCAAATTACAAGTCAGATCAGCACACTGGCTCAAGTCCTAGCCCTTCCACTTCCAATACAGCACCCTGCTAAGGCACCAGGGAAGGCAGCAGAAGATGGCCCTAGTATTCAGACCCATCATATACACCTTAAGGGAGCTTCTGGATCCAAGTTTCCATCTGGATCAGCTCTTTTGACAGAGAACCACCAGATGGAAGATCTGGAGGGGGGTCAAGTGGGAGTGGGGAGGAGGGCAAGGAGTCTGTCTCTTCCTTTCTCCCTTCTTCCCCATCTGTTTCCCTCTCCATATCTGTCACATTGTCTTTCAAAATAAATCTTTTTTTTAATCTGATAATGGTCATTTCCCCCCTAGCATTCTATAGATATACTGTCCTTCAGAAATTTACACTAGGGAAAAATTGGAGACTACAAATCAGAAAACAAACAAATTCAAGTAGAACAGTCTAGTCCACGAAGTATTGCACTGACCAAATGTGCTTATTATATATTTAAAAATCTTTCATCTAATGATATTTTAAAGAAGCACTGCATACTTAGACACATTTTTTAAATAAATTATATACTAAAACATATAAAAAATCTGGCAGTTGAGCAACATCTCAAAATCATGCAATCAATTGCTTTCATATTAAGCATCCATCCTTTTTGAATCCTAGATGATAGATAAATTAAAATGAAAAAGCAATGTCTTCTTCACCAGATAACATAATAAAACACTGACTGTAAGCCTTCCAAGTTCTTAAAAAAAATGGATACAAATATGAATTCCCGTCATCTTGGAGGACTTCATAAAGACTATAGATTCTATACAGGGAATAGGACAAGAAGTAGTTAGGTAAGAAAAAATAAAAGAAATAGCATATTGAAAGTCATGTATGATACAATTGAATAGGATTTGTTACATGGGAGGAAAAATGCTAATTCTTAGTGAAGAATTGAGTAGAGGGTCATATTTCAGATGGCTTTGAAACCCAGACCATGGTATTTAAGTTTTAACTGATAGGAAATAGAAACAGTTACAGACTTTTAAATCATTAAATGTTATAACAAGCATGTAGTTTTCCACAGCACCATTTTGTAGCAGCAGACAGACTTTGGGTTCAAACTCAGGAACTCAGGCTCAAAAGCCTGTTATTTTAGATTCTACTGGGTTGCCAAACAGGTCCTCCAATGATAAATACATTTGGTCAAAATAAATGTATCAATCATCAGAATTTGGATGATATGTTTCTTCACAGGACTTGCACCTGTGGGAACATGGAAGCTGATGCGTGGATATTTTGAAAATGATGCAGAGAGAAAGCTACAGATCTATATCCTGGTCATATTTGACTGGAGTTCCATGAGCTCACCAAGGTCATAGACCTGACATTGAAGGAATTTATCCAGCTGAAACAAAAAGCAGAAACTACGGAATTAGCACCAAAAGCCTGAAATATAACCAAACCCAGAGATTTCCTGGCAAGAACAAAAGGTTATGGAAAACTCATCTCTGCTTGTCTGGTGGAGTAAAACTTGACTGAATTACTAGAGAAGGTTAAAAAATTAAAATAAATGCTCACTTTGCAGGATACCTAACAAGGGAGTATTTGTAGGTTGCACCCAAAAGCAAATATGAGAAGTACATTTGATTCCAAAACTTTAGATAAATTATGAAACCACTTGGAGAATTACAGCTGGCCATTGGAGCTCTGTTTGGATCATAAACCAAGATATCCCGTTTGCCCAGTGCACACTGAGTTCTCTGGCCCTGTAGAGCATGCTCATAGGTCTGTGTCAATGATGGAGCAGAAAAAGCTAGACTGAGCACGTTGGCATTGCTTCGCCTTTGGCTAATTTTCTAATTCTTTCCACCATTTGTCTTATTATTTTTCTTTTTATTTTAAAAAAACAAGCTTATTATGCTCAAGTAAATGGAATAGGTCAGAATGAGTATAATTGCCAGCCTGTACACATTGGCCATTGTCTATACCAAAGTCAACCGTGCCATTTGTGTGTGAAACGAATGAGAAGGAGGAAATGAGCTTGAGAACTGCTAGCTGGAACCCGCATATACTTTGAATAACATGCTTTTCCCCTGTTGGATCACCAAATCTACATTTGTTAAATGACAAATGAATGAGAATATTTTCCGTTATCTTTGTGTCAAAAACTGTGACATGACCATTTTTATTTACTACCTTTCTGGCTAAAATTCTAGCACAACATGTGGGTAACTTCAAAATAAAGAGATAAAAAGTCTTGAAAACAAGAAAAGTTACCATTATGAGATCAAAAATACTCAGCAATATCTAGTATACTCTCACTGATAATATGTTAAGAGTGGCTGCCATTAATTTCTCACCCCAAACTGAAGTCTTAAATGCATGTTCATTAAAAGGCAGCATTTACCTGGAAGGTGCTGCTAGAGTGAGGAGTGAAACTTTTATTAGGGAACAGATCAGAGGATGAGTCAAGAATGAAAAAGAGAATATACAAGACTTCAGAAAAAAAATAAGTTCCACAAAATGAAGGTAATGAGATGACATTCTAGTAACAAGAGAGAAGGTGCAACAGACCTAGAAGATGTATACACCAAATGTAGTATTCCCCTAGTGTGCGTGCAAGGTGGTAAAATAGCAAGAAAATTGAAGGCAGCAAAGATGGTAAACATTGGCTCTCACCCTATTTTGAAACTAAGAAGTTAGATTGACAGAATTTTAAGAATGCTTGCCAGAGCTACAGGAGTTCTGGATCCCAGAGAGAAACCCTGGCACTCATAGCAGAGCAATCACATGACCATCACTGTGGTTCTGCCAAGTATCCCTTTCTGCCAAGTACAGGAACATCTCACACATGGGTCCAGACAGAAGACTAATCTTATTGTGTAGTAATAATTACCTTATTTAATTTTTCTCGTTAAGTAAGCCATTATCAGATGTTGTTTATCACCTTAAGAATCAAATGTTTATCAGTATCCATGAAGTACTATTCATCATTTTAAAAGCGCCTGCCATGGTAGGTGCTGAGACACAGCACACTGAGCCACTATTTGCAACATTCCCATTCCACATCAGACTGCCTTGCTAAAAATCTTGGCCGCTCCACTTCCAATCCAATTCCTTGCTAATGCACGTGGAAACGCAACAATGGTTCAAGTATTTGAGTCGCTGTAACCCATGTGGGAAACATGTGTGGAGTTCCTGACTCAGACATGGCTAATATGGCCACTTACAGACAGAACCAGTGGATGGAAGACTTCTCTCCACCATAAATGGTTCTTTCAATGTTGGCATCCTATGCTAATTAGTGTCCTAAGAGTCCACACACTGTGTAGGTGTTTTAGTTCCCATTATCTCAATGAGAGAAACTGAAGCTCAGGAAGCTTAAATTATTCCTCTGAGGTTATACTGGAATCAACAGCATCTGACTGAAAAAACACGTCACGGTTTTATGGGAGACTGCACATACTCCTTTCTAAAGATGTCATACTAACATTATGTTATTGTCAAAAGTTTTCACACAGTATAAACATGCAATTCATATTTTCACATACAAATTAATGTTTAAGTACAAAGTGGACTTGTATGTTTAGAAATGATAAAGTAGCTATTGTTGCAAATAAATGTTAGCCCATTCCATCATGGCCCCTCGTTTTACAATAACTAATAGATACAAATCATAAAGCATTAATTTTCATACTGATCTTTAAGAAATATCTGACAGATGCTGCTGCTCTAGATTTTCAGCAGGAATTCAATGAAAAATGCTATTATAATATTACTCATTCAATGATTGCAATAAAATTAATAACAAGTAGTCTTCATCTCATCTAATGTGCATGATGATAAAATATGTAACTACACACTAAGAAAACTATTTCTAAACTGATGTGATTATTATTGATTATTCTGGATGCTCAAGTTGCTGAACTGAGACTAATATTTCATCGCCAGAGTCATATTGTGATGTGTTCATATCTAGAAATATTTTCATATTATTTAATCTTTCAATGTAGAACTTAATGACACTAAATATTGATAGGCATAAAACTCTTACCATGCAATAGCCCACAGTATTGAGGTTTACTCCTAGCTCAACTACTATCAACAATTAGCTTTGGAAAACCGGACAAATTTATCCAATTGTATATTATTTTTTTCTGAAATATGAACATGTTGGAATACTCACCTGTTCATTGGGAACTTTTCTCTTTCAAAAGAAGAAAACTTTGCTTACACTGAATCCCAATAGAAAACATGTTAGTCTAGATAATGAGGAGTAAATTGATTGTAAGAAGTTCAATTACTAGATATGATCAATCCCATTTATTTTCTTTTCTTCATCTACAGGTCATACCTCCTCCATGTAGAAATAAAGATGGGACCTTAGTTTACCCAAAGGATATTATTCTCAGCGTCTATGGTTTTTTAAGTGAGAAAAAAATCTTTTCAAAAGAAACACATCAAAAGTCCTGAACTCAATGGATCTTATGCCATGGCTCTGATTGGCCAGACCTATCTCAATGGTAAGATGTGTTGTAAGTTCTCTATGAACCATAGCAAGACAGTGAAGGAGGAATGACATCCCTAAGGGAAGAACTTGGCACCACTTTCGTAAGGGACAGGGGCAATAAAAAAAATACACAATGTCTGTACAAGATACGATCTCATATGCATTCTCCAGCAGTCAATATTAAGTGTATACATTTATAGAATACTGCATGTCATACCATTTATAGTATCTGAAATGCAAAGCTATATGTTAAATAAATGAAATGCTCATTGTGGGAAGACATTGTATTAGAAGATCAGCACTGGGGACAGTGTTGTGACACAACAGGTTAGGTCATTGCCTGTCATGGTCAATCCCATATCAGAGCTTTGGTTAATGTCCCAGCTACTTCACTTTGGATACAATTCTCTGGTAATGTGCATGGGCAGGCAGCAGAGGAAGACCCAAGTACCTGGACCACTGCCCACTTGTGTCAGACCTACTTGAGACCCTGTCTCCTGGCCCAGATTCAACCATCACATCCAGCTGAATGAATCCAGCATAAGGCAGATGTTTCTCTCTCTCCCTCTCTCTTGTAACTTGTCTTTCAGATAAATAAAATGAAAATCAGTGCTTGTTTCATATCACTCAGTTTACATGGGTCTTTATTCTTACCCAAACGGAATTTTATTTATATAGAAATCTACTTTGTGAAGTATGTGCTGTGGATAGCTGTAAGACTAAAGGGCATGACAACCCTTTAAACTGACTGCAAGCTGTTTTAGGGAAAGTGTCATGTGGTTTTACAAGCAAACAGAACAATTTTGTGTGCCCTAGAGACCAAAGGAAAACTTGACAGACTAATGTTGCTTAAGCAGGGCCTGTTGTCAAATTTCAATTGCATTTAAATGACCTTTGTCAAATGTTTCCATTTTTAGAAAGATGAGAATCAATAAGAGAAAACGAAACCTTTGCTGGTGACTCCTGTAGATTGTTCCCTCAACTTTATTTTGTGCCCTGGCCGTGGTGCTGAATACTGGAGGGCCACAACTTGGGCAGGTCCAGGCTGGCCGAAAAGTACAGGTTCACATTGTGAATTTAAGATCATGACGGATTTTTTTTTTCTGAGACAAAGAACCAAGTGGTATGTCCTGTGACTTTACTGAAAAGGAGTTGTGATGTAGGATAGAGATTGAGTGGAAGGAATTCCACTTCACTGACTACATCAGGAGGAAACATTTGTTTATGCCGTTGTGTAAAATTATGTCTATTGCATCACACTAGCCATCGTTTAAGAACATTAAGTTAGTTATAGGACTAACTTGCAACAGCAAAGGAAAACATCTGTTTATTATCTTAATGAACCAAAAAAAAAAAAAAAAATTCTATCCTAAAGATGTAAGCTGTTCAAAGACGATATTTGCTTTTTGTTATTGATTTACTTTTGTATGTTTTTACTAGACCCTAGTTGATGAAATTTTACTTCACAAAAATGAAAGTGCCATTTTTTTGTTTGAAAGGATTTTTCTACTTATTTTCTATGACAGTGAAAAACTCAATATCTTCTCATTTCTTCAGTCATTTCATTTGTAACTTGTATCTGGGTTTAGGGTGATAAAATGACTAAATAAAGAATCTTACAATGTCATTGCTAGCATTTCATGCAACAGTCACTAAAGAAGAAATAGTACACATTATCCATCACAATAGGAATTATATACTTATATCAACTTTTAAAAATGAGAAAGCGCTTTTTTATTGCATTTCATTTTATGACATCGTTTCATAGGCTCTGAGGTTCCCCCAACCCCTCCCCATATCCTCCCCCCATGGTGAATTACAACACCTTATTGCAGTATTACGGTTCAAATCCAGTCATGCTTCTTTCATTGTGAGCATGTGCCATGCATAGAGTCCAGCAACTTATTGTCCAGATAAATTCAACAGTTTCTTGGGGAGACCATCTCTGGTCTAAAAGCAGAGCTAGCGGAATATCGTCCTGACCAATTAAAAGCCATAACGTAACATCAACAACAGTTTACAACATTATGGAGTTAATTGACATGGTACTGAGTGACTGATATGTTAGAAAATGCAAGTTCTGGGCCCGGCGGCGTGACCTAGTGGCTAAAGTCCTCGCCGTGAATGCCCCGGGATCCCATATGGGAGCCGGTTCTAATCCTGGCAGCTCCACTTCCCATCCAGCTCCCTGCTTGTGGCCTGGGAAAGCAGTCGAGGATGACCCAAAGCTTTGGGACCCTGCACCCGCGTGGGAGACCTGGAGGAAGAGGTTCCTGATTCCCAGCTTCGGATCGGCACAGCACTGGCCATTGCGGCTCACTTGGGGAGTGAATCATCTGACGGAAAATCTTCCTCTCTGTTTCTCCTTCTCTTTGTATATCTGACTTTGTAATAAAAAATAGATGAATCTTTTAAAAAAATGCAAATTCTTAACCACATCCTGTGACTACTTCATTGACATTTCAATTTTAGTTTATATGCAACCGGCTTCTATCCACCTTAAAATTGCTATTGGATGCTATTCAGCTGTCTTGTGTCTAGAAAATATGCTTCTAGAATTCCTATAACTAGAGTACAGTGCCTCAACATTCTAAAATAAGAAACATTAGAGTCTTTGCACAGCATGTTTGGATCACCAAGTTAATGCTTGAAGCCATTTTTTGAAGCGTTATGATTTGAAAAAAACAATAGCACTGGAATTTTATAGACTCACCACATTCTTCTGTAATATGCAGTGTGAACTGCAAACAACACTTGAAAGGGAATTTTAAAATAGAATATTTAGAACCTCTATATACCTAATATAAAAATGTATGAAATAATTCAACTAAGTATCCAACAGCAGAAAGATCATTGGAGAAATAGTATGGAAGTAATGAGGCAGGAGAAAGGCAGAATTAAAAATTAGATGTGTGAAATCATACTTAAGGAAGAACATTACAAATAAAGTTATTTGGTGCATTCAAAACTCTCTATTTAAACTGAAGGACCACATACCAACAATGAAATTTTGTCAATTTCATTGGATATGACACTACTTACATTTAATATCTATAAGCACAATTAATTAAGTTAATATTTAGTTGAAAAGAATATTCCATCCACATCGTTACCTAGCTTTGTGGCCATGTGATCTAGTTATTTTATTTCATTTCAGAAATATTTGCCAAAATTTTTTTCAAGTACTTTTATCACTAAACAAAAATGTAATTCTGTTGTCCACATTTTAAACCAGTGAATTTTATGAACTATAAATTACATCTCAACAAGGATTTTAAAAATATCTTTGTAGATTAAAAAATTGGTAGAATATTTATATGGAAAATTATAATAGATTGATGAAATAACTTGAAGATGATCTAAATTTGTGACAGGAGTTTCTACTTAATGATTTAAGAAGACTCAGTATATCAATTCTTCCCATCTTAGTCTAAAAATTCAGTGAAATCATTGCATAAAGTCATAAAACCTGCTTTCTGGGTGAATAGTGGCCAACAAATTCCAATATTTATGTGCAGGGGTTGGTGTCCCACCTCAGAGCATGGGTTCAGTCCATGTTGCTCTGCTTCCTATTCAGCTGTGTGTTTGTGCAGCTGAAAAGCAACAGAAGGTGGCCCAAGTACAAGGGCCCCTGACACCTACTTGTGGGACCCTGATGGACTTCCGAGACTTGGTTTTGGACTGACCCAGCCCTAGCTCTGTGTCCATTGGAAGAGTGAGCCAATGTTGGCAAGTCCTCGCTTTCTCTGTTCTGTCTTCCAAGTGCACATATTCTCTCTCTCTCTCTCTCTCTCTTTCTCTCTCGCTCTCTCTCTTTCTCTCCCTACCATTCAAATAAATAAAGCAAATTTACAAAAAGTGTTATGCAAAATGAATAATGAATTCAGCCAATGTTATAGTGAGAAATAAAAGCAAATGACTCACAGTAGAAAATAACAATTGACAAAAAGCTATTATAACTAAACCGCAATGTTATTAGAAACATAAGAGATACTAGAGAATGAAACAGACTATAAAACCAAATTAAAACAGCATTAATATGCACAATGGACTTTTGACATACATGAGAAGACTTCAATATATAAAAAATCTCATATATGGATATGATAATGAAATGAAACTTGACTTAAACTTCACACAAAAATGAACTCAACCACATGGCGCAATGGCTCAGTGTCTAATCCTGCCCTTGCATGTGCTGGGATTCCTTGTGAGTGACAGTTTGGTCCCTGCTGCTCCTCTTCCCATGCAGCTCCCTGCTTGTGGTCTGGAAAAGCAGTAGCGGATAGCCCGAACCCTTAGGATCCTGAGCCCTCATGCAAAACCCAGGAGAAGCTCCTGGCTTTGGATCAGCTTAGTTCTAACTGTTGCAGCCATTTGGGGAGTGAACCAGCAGATGGAAGGTCTTTCTCTCTGTATCTCCTTTCTGTATATCTGCCTTTCCAATAAAAATTCGTAAGTTTTCAAAAAAAACAAGAATAACTCAAAATTAATAATGTATAAGTAAAATACGACATTGTGAAACTGTCAGAAGAAACACACAGGAGATAATTCATGTGACTTTATTTGGTAGGAGTTTATATCAACACCAAACATAATCAATGAATGAAGAAGATTTTATTGAAACTTAGTCTCACTCTGTAAAGGACTCTATTAGAAACTTGAAAAACAAGTCAGTCTGTGAGAAAATAAGTCACAAATACTTATTGGAGTATCTGAGAGTTCAATAATATTCCTGAAACTTTTCTGTACAAGTACCACAAAATTTTTGTTTGTTCAATAAAAATGTAAATAAATTAAAATGAACAAAGATGTTCTTACAATTTTAAATCTTTTCATCAGAAAGCTACTACAGGTTTTGGGGAGGGTTGTGACGTCAGTTCATTGATAATACTACTGTATTTCTCTTTGAAAGGCTTAAATTCCACAATGCTAGTTGTGATTTTTCAAGTCATCTGCCAGCAAGAGATTTATTTTGCTATTATTCAGTTGTAAGTTCAAACACAAATTGACCATTGATAGTGATTTGCTGTGCCAAAAGTTATTTTTACACCTGGCATCGAATCAACAAGGCTAGAAGATTCTAAACTCATATAAGGCTGAATTTGTTTCCAGCCCATAAATAAGTAGACTTCGAAAACGTGAGGATTGTAATTTAAAAATACATATAAAGTATTTAATATGTGCAACAAACTGTTATGAACTAAATCAATTAATGTTCTCATGCAAATCTTCTGAGGTAGATATTAGTATTATCTACACATTAGCATTAACTTCTTGTTAGTTATAACTATAAAAATAGATATGTGTGTATCATGTATATATTTGTATTATTTATAATACATTAATTGCCATTTGAATTCACCCAGGCCCAAGTAGTTCATTTCCCAAAATGTCTTCTTATAAGGATGTTATGGTATGCCTTAATTGGAAATAATCTGTTTTACGAAGCTTGTAACAGTGATTTTTTTTCTCATTTTTAGCTTTTGTTAGCTGTTTAAGCAACTTTCAGAAAGTTAAGTTGAATTACTAACTTTCAAAGCAGACATCACATTGTTAGAACTCTCACCATCAAGATAAATAGATCCAATCACATTTGAGAGACATAATGCATGTGTCAAAATGACCTAAAAAGTAAAAATTTTACAACTTATAAATGTTCGAGTTAACCAACCAAAAGTCGCATGAGGCTAAGAACAATTCTCTATTAAACAGAGATCTTTGATCTGTGAGTTCACTCCCCAAATGCTTAAAATAGCCAGGACAGGGCTATTCCAAAGTCAAGAGCTCAGGACCCCATCTGGGTCTCCACGAGTGAATAGCAGGCATGCAATTATTGAAGCATCATCTGCCATCTCCCAGGATGTGTGTAAGCAGAAAGCTGGACAAGAGGCAGAAGCAGAGGAACCAGGACTTGGACCGGACATTTCAATATGTGACGTAGGGATTCAAACTCACGTGTCCAAACTTCACTCTTTTTATGGTTTTACATGACTGACTACCCTCAGATGAGATACAAAAAAAATACACTGTAGTTTGAGAAGAGAGAAGCATTCAGGTTAATCCATGTGCATTTCATGGTCACCTAGTAACTACATAAGCTATTGCTCATTAATTCCTGCTTCTAACTTGAATATTCTGGAATCAGATAGCAACAAACAAAGGACCACTCTTTATCTAAATACTGTATTAGGAACCAGTAGGTAAACACACCTCCCTTAACACTGGCATCCTGTATGCGTGTTAGTTTGTGTCTCAACTGCTCAATTTCTGATCTAGTGCCATCCTAACCCCTGGGCAAAAAACAATGGATGATGAGGAATATGTTTAAGGGCCTGCCAGCTAAGAGGGAAGCCCAGATCCCGTTCTTGGTCTTGCCTTTGGCCTTGATGGCTGTGGCCATCTAGGGAGTGAACCAGTGATAGGAGATGTTCTGTCTCTCTCTCTCCTCATCTCTCTCTCTCGCTTTCTCTCGTCCTCCCTCCCTCCAGTCTCTCCTTCACTCTCACTCTCTCCTACCCCCAAACTCCGATTTTCAAATAAATCCATTTTTAAAATTGTATTAAGGTTTTAGAGACTTTTTTTTCATTTTATTTTTGCTGAAATAACTCTTTTAAATAGTGATTGAGAATCTGTGGAATTTTTAATGTAATTCAAGAATGATGACTGGATAAATGAGAAACAAATTTGTATATTTTAAATTTTTATTGTGAGTGTAACTAAATATATTATTTTGCATTGCAAATATTAATCCGAGGAGAGGTACAACAGAAACTTAGGGAAAAAAAAAAAAACAGACTTAACACATTCTGCTGTATTTGCTTCAGTCTTTATGAAGTCAAGTCAACGTCTCACCATTTCATGTCCAGGTTTACTGTTATCTTGAAACTGATGCATAGCCTTCCCTACATGTTTTTCTAATTTTATCATATACATGTAAATATAGACACTGAGAACAGCCAATTTCTAAAATTTAATATGGTTGGGCCCGGCGGCATGGCCTAGCGGCTAAAGTCCTCGCCTTGAAAGCCCCGGGATCCCATATGGGCGCCGGTTCTAATCCTGGCAGCTCCACTTCCCATCCAGCTC